>NW_022589890.1:0-86667 GCF_004348235.1 Phoca vitulina
AGATGAATTGGGCAACCCCAATGTGTACACATGGGGACAGCCCCCCCACAGGAAGACTTTGGTAGGAAGGTACAGCATGGAAGCGGTGGTGGGGAAAATAGGTGAGGAGTCAGTGCGTGATCTGTGGAGTGCTGTCAGCGAGGAGTCTCAGCCTCTACCTCCTCTCCTTTACTTGACTTTGTGGCTGCCTGAGATGTGCCATGTTTAAGGGAGCACTGTTTCCTGTCAGATGAGAATATGCTTGAGAAAGTAACAGATTACAGCTTCATGAAAATGGCCTCTCAATCCCTCAGAACCCAACGGCTCTGACTTCGAGAGCAGTTTTGAGTATTAAAGGAAATTGGAAGAGCCCAGAATACAGAGTGAATTAGTGACTAGAGAAGGTGGACAAGGATGGGGCACAGGAGGGCACTGGGTGCTGGGTGGGAAATGGCTGAGGGTGGGAGGAAGGAGACTCAGCGAAGGGGGTCGGGGGCGTGGGGGAGTGAAGACGCCGGGGCTGAACACTCAGTTTTCTCATCTTCTGGTTCGACCAGGATAGGCCCACACCACACATATACAGGTTCTTCTAAAGATGGGCTCCTTCCTCAAAGCTATGATGAGAGCCACCCACTGAAGTGAGAGAGGTCACAGCATGAGCGCTTCTAGCTTCCAAACCTAGTCCCCAAATGTCAGAACTGGATAGGACCGTATATTCCCTAGATTCCTGACTATTTTCTGAGCAGCCTGTGTACCAGGCACTGGGTGAGGCCCTGGGAATAGAAGGTTGCAAGGTGCAGGGCACCCTGGCGAGATGAATGGCAGGTTAGTGTCTCCTACCTGAGCTGGTGCTCTTTTCATTACTGGAGGGAGTTGGATCTGACAATGAGCTTCATGGACTCACTTGCTCAGCAGAAGTGCTGCATTGAAACACTGGGGGATCTCTACACATCCACCCCAGCGCAGTAAGATGAAACCAGAGAGGGAGACAAACCATAAGAAACTCTTAATTACAGGAAACAAGCCGAGGGTTGCTGGAGGGGAGAGGGGTGGGGGGATGGGGTAACTGGGTGATGGGCATTAAGGAGGGCACTTGATGGAATGACCACTGGGTGTTATATGCAAGCGATGAATCATTAAATTATACCTCTGAAACTAATAATATACTATATGCTAATTAAATTGAATTTAAATAAAAAAAAAATCTGCCCTAGCCCAGAACTGATGGCTGTGCATGGTCCTCCCATCTGGGATCTTATCTTCCCCTGCTATACAGAGAACCTCATTATAACTGTCCTATTTTAACTGTCATTTGTACCCCGAGGTATAGCTTTCTCTCCATCAGTACACTCACTTGCATCAAACGTTCTGTGAGTTTTCTGACTTTGCCACAGCTGTGAAAGGTCATGGGGCGCACCCTCCAGATTTTAAGCGACATGACTCTACCTCTACCTTGCTGTCACAGCTGCACAAACCCACGAGGACATGGGGCCTCAGACACCATCACGTGGCTGGTAAATGTGCTCTTGGCCAGATTAAAAATCTCTCTGGGTCCTAGCTTGGTCTTCTACAAAGAGAGGAGCTGGACTAGAAACATTCAAGGCTCTTTCCCAGTGCTAGCCTCATTCACTGAGGTAGGGACGGCTGAGGAGCCAGCAGGGGTGGTGTCAAAATCAGCACATGGCTAGTTGATCATTTCAAGATGCTATCAGGAAGAAAAGACTCTTGAGCAGGGGGCAGGGGGTGAGTAGATTTGGGGGTGTGAGTCACCCACAGGGAAAGGCTTCTCTTCCTGAGTGTCACTCCGAGTGGGGGTTCCCTGCCCAGAAGCTGCAGGGCCACTCTGGGTTTTGCAATGATGCCAATTCTCCTTTCCTAATGTTCCGGGAAGAACATTTTCATGGAACACAAATCACTGGTCCTTCATCCTGTGACAGCAAATGGAGACTAATGATAGGAACTGAGACTTAAGAGATGCCTTTACATTAGTGCCTGTTTCTGCAAACTTGTGCCAGAAAGCTCCTTTGCGCTGCTCGGATCCTGGCCTGAGGGCCTCCCCGTGGGGGCTGCAGGATGGCAGATATTAGGCAGCAGTGTCTCCCCTGGGGTGGGCATCTCTTCTACGTCTCTCTCCCTTCATGCTGTAGCCTGAAACCCCCGGCTCCCTCACACCCAGAGCAAAGCCCCAGTGTGGCATCTGCCCTTTGGCACGCCTCTCAACACCATTCTTCTGGGAGAGCCTGCATGTGCTTGTCCTCAGCTTCCTGCTTCCCCTCTTGGCCACTTTTGATCCTTGATACTCAGTTCCCTATTGGAGTGCATCTGAATCCAGGACACCCCTTCTCCTCCCACCCCTAAGAAGTAGCTACTCCTATTATCTCCATTTTACAGATGGGAAGATGGAGGCATCGGGAGGTAAAGGGATTTGGCCAAGGTCATGAGGATAGAGGGCAAGTGTCAAAGCCAGAATTGGAAGCCAGGCAGTCCAGCACCTGCGACTGTGCTCTTGACCTTGGTTCTTCCGCGTTTTCACCAGCATAGCCTTCCGACTCCTAGTCACAACTTCCTGGTCCCCACAAAACAAGCCACCACCCAGTGATTCTTTCTACACTGTTGCTTTCAAATAAGGCTTCTAAGATTCCACAAGTCTCCCAACTACCTTTGGGGCTTGGAGAGAGGGGGCAAAACTGGATCTGAAGCAAACTTGGCCACTTCCACGAATCTCCCTTTGCCACCAGAGCTGCAGTAAGACCCCACGAAGAGGTGGAACTGGTCGGGGCGCTTTCTTTCATTTTCCCTTCTGCACATACACGCAGTTGGTTTTGGAGGCCCTGCATCAGGGAGGGGGGGGCATGTGCTGTTCCTCTCTAAACCTATTCAGGGACACTGAGCCTCTGGGATGGGCTAGGGGAGTCTCCGGGTGCCACTGTCCAACAAATTGGTTGGAAATGTGCTACACCATTCATTCTGCCCTACTCATCCAATCTTAAATAAGATCCAGTCTTATGTGATAACTGAATCTGAGACTCAGATTACACAGGTAAAAAAAATCTCTTCATATATTGTAAAATACTGTGCAAGAGATGCTTTGTTATAACTTATTAATATTCAACTTTCACCCAAAGTGGAATTGATTTTTTAAAATTCATATTCATGTGTGCTCCCTAATTGGGGGGAGTACCTGGCAGCCCTGGGGTCTCCAGGTCCCTGCATCTCGTGGGTCCTGTAGACTCTATCCCTCCAGGCACATCTCGGCTGGAATAATAAGGCATTTCTTCACATTCCCCCGACCCCACTGCCCATCTTGCATTTATTCTAAAGGCTGTCTTTACCTCAGCTTTGAGAATCTACAACAGCTCTGCAGCTGGGAAGAGAGTGTATCATTTGGCTTTTTGCCCAGAAAATAAGATGCTTCAAAAAGGTCATAAAAAAAAAAATCTCTTGGGGGGAGAAAAGGAAAAAAAAACAACCCTTCTCTCTCAAGGTTAATTGAGTGGAAGGTGAACTTGCATCACATGTTGTCCCTTTGTGAGAGCGGCATAGCTTAAGTACACGGAGAGGGCAATTCACAGGAGGGCGTGGGCTGGGCTGCTGTGCAGGGACGCCGTGTTCTCCTGAGCTGGCCCCGAGCTTCCCGGTCTCTCCCCCTCTTCCCAGTGTCTCCACCATGCAGGAGCAGAAGGGAGTGTGCCGGCATGCAGCCAGCCTACACGGAGCCCAGGCCTCCACACGATACAAAGAAATGACGGCTGGACACCTGCCCTCCGGGAGCTTTTGCTCTTGAGGATGAAAGGAGGCCAACAGGCAGCTAGCGTGAGATGACTCAGAGACAAGTAGTGTGTTGGGGGGTGAGGTTGGCTCTGCAGCTGGTGAGTGCTCAGGGCTGGTGGGGTTAACAGGTGCCAGAGAGCACTGCTCTGAGCTGCGGGACAAGCCTGACCTAAATTCAGGGCCTTTGCACTTGCCTCTTACTATGTACACAGACTCTGGTTCTACTGGGGACGGCTTTACTCCTCAGAGGACACTTGGCAATGTCTGGGGACATTTTTGGTTGTTACAAATGAGAGGGATGTGCTACTGGTATCAAGTAGGTAGAGGCCAGGGGTGCTCCTAAACACCCTACAATGTACAGGTCACCCCCTCCAGCCCCCCAATAAAGAATTACCCAGCCCCAAATGTCAGTAGTGTCAAAGCGGAGGCACCTTACCCCAGAACTAGCTCCCACCACCTCCACCCTGTCCACATAGCTTCTTCCATCCTTCTCTTCATTTAGATATTTGCTCAAACCACCCAACAAAAATCCCTTCATGACCATCTTATACAAAATAAAACCCCAATATCACTCCACCATTCCTTTCCCCCTCACCCTGATTCAATTCTTCGTGGCTCCTCTCCTTGTCTGATAACGTGTATATATGTGTCTGTGTTTGTTTACTAACTGCCTTCCCACACCGGAACATATGCTCCGTGAGAGCAGGGACACTGTCCCTTTCGTTCCTTACTCTATTCCCAGTGTCTACATCAGAGGCCGTAGTAGATGCTCAATCAACATTTGTTGAGTTATTGAATAAATGGACATTAGTCCCAAGCAGCTGTGTGACCCTGGGCCAGTCATGTATCTCTTCTGGGAAGACTGAAATTCTCATGTGAAAAAGAAAGCGAAGGATTAGAATGTTTCAATGGGTCTTTCCAGCTTTAAGCTTTTTTCATTCTCTAAGAAAGAGTAACTTGACGTGGGAGCTTTGGATGATCAAGAGGGCAGGTTTCAGTAGGGAGCACAGTGAAGGCAGAACGTGTATGGTGAAGTCCTACCTGGAGGGGATAACGTGTAGATTAAACAAGCAGAGCACTTCGCCCAAGGCCAGCTTCCCATGAAATGCGGTGAGTGGCAGCTACTGTTATTTACACACAATTCAGGGCCAAGATTAGGGTGAGGCCAAGAGAGGCCCAAAATTGAAGGTGTCCCCAAAGAACTCTGCCATCAAGACAAGTAATATTTTAATGCAATATTTTTTAAAAATAAAAATTAATGCAAAAATCCATAATGAAGGAAACATCAAGACCTTAGCTAAAGACAAGATCAGTACGACTGTTTCCTTTGGCTTCTTGGCCCAGTGCTGCTACTGATCCTGTCTTTATTTGAAATTTTGATATCTTTCTCATCAAGGAGTTTTTTGGCATGAATTTTGATTTTTAAAAAACATTGCACTGAAATATGATTCGTCTTGATTACTGAGCTTTTTGTCACTTCCTTCAGTTTTGTGCCTGAGGGTGAGTGCCTTACCCTCTTCACCTGGGGCCCAGCCCGCAGATGGGGATGCTGGAGAGCAATGGACCATCTAGAGGCAGAGAGGAGCCTCTCATCCATCCCTAAGGAAGAGAAACAGGGTAGGGGATGGGTTACCTAGGTAATGGGGATTAAGGAGCGGGAGCTTTATGATAGCTGGTGAGATCTTAGAATTTGAGGGTTGGGCTTCCAGGGCAGAGTGGGACTGAGTAGATGGTCCGATTCCAAGTGAAAAGGAAAAGGACCCCAGGCCTAGGAGACTGCAGGTCCTGATTTGCCTGGGACAGTCCTGGTTGTATCAGTTGTCTTGGCAATGATTAATAATTCCTCCTCTTACTCTCTAAAGTGTCCAGGGTTGGGCCATGGTCACCCTGGGTCAGGCTGCTGTCCATGCCAGGGCTGCAATGGGCTTCTCCGGACCACTACAAAGGAGAAAGACACTGCCCTCCACTTGAGACCTGCTCTCTGATGCTGCTGGAAGAATTCCTCAGACCCGTCTCAGACCTCAGCTATGCTTCATAGCTTACCCTTTGCCCTGTGGCCATTTTTCACATGTCTGACCTTGCCCTTATCTTGCCGGGACTCTCGGCCCCTCACAGCCTTGCCTTGTGACCTGCTGCCAACACCACAGAGTAGCTGTCCTGGGAGCAACACTCACAAAGAAGCACCGTGTTTTTCTAGTCCATAGTGTTGGAGAGAAAAAAGGAAATTGACAAGAAAAATAATCAATACATAAAATTAATGCCAATTTTTAAAAAAGCGTTTATTTCTATGATATTAACCTATATAGTCAATTCCTTTTCTGTTGCATTGTTTGTCCTGAGCTTAAAGTGCATGTATGGACTAATGTGCAAGGTACCCAGCCAGAAATAGCACATTCCTATCTCACACCTACATGGTATGAACTAATATAATGGACTTAGTATGTAGTATGTAAAATTAAGCAGTAAGACGCCCTGAAACCAGAAGGGCATGTACTGTTTGATGGCTACAAATAATGCACTTGGTTTTCTTTCTTTTTTTTTTAATGCACTTGTTTTCATTATCATTGAATATTGGATTGTTAATTTTTCAGACACTGGGCTACATACTTTACAGGCACTGTCCCTTTTCACTTTAATCCCTATAGCAATTCTGACAGTGGATGCTATTACCTCCAATTTAGAGATGAGAAAACTAATGCCTACAGGAGTCAAGTTGCCAAAGCCATGAAGTTGGCAAATGGTAGACCTGGGATTTAAACCCAGTCTTCTCTGAGTCCAAGCTCTCAGTTAAACCCAAACACTGTTTTGACTCCCATGGAGGGTCAAACCAGGGGCCAAGGACATCTCTTACACATGTATCCAGTCCTCTGTCAAAGGAGCATGTGACAGACCTGTTCCCACCCTTTATATGAGCACCCCCCCTCAATCCTAAAATGTTCTGCTTAACTGAGGTTTGACTTGCTGAATGGGAAAACAGATAAACCAGGAGGTAGCTGTACACATAACCAGCAAAATAATCTTTCAAAACAGAATATCATTGGTCCTTTGAATAGTTTATTGATGACTAATGATTCCTAAAATCTCTGATACGAAAGGAATTTAGAAGTCATCTGATCCAAATATCTTTGACTACTGAATTGAGATCGCAAGAAACTTAAACTAAAATGTTCTTTTGGAGTGAAATCATGGATATAGGTAAACTATCTTTAAGATGATAATGTGAATAGTGAATAGGAGGGAAGAGTTCACTGAACTCAATTTGATTATTTATTTATTTTTCAAGTTGGCTTTTGTATCCAATTTTGGGAATAAATATTAACCCAAATTTCCTTTCCCTCCTTTTCATAATCCAAGTTCTATCCGTTCTTCAAGTCCTAATTTAATTGTAAGGTTTTTTTTTTTAAGATTGATTTATTTATTTTAGAGAGACAGAGAGCATGAGTGAGAGGGACAGAGGAAGAGGGAGAGAGAATCTCAAGCAGATCTGCGCTGAGTGGGGAGCCTGAAGTGGGGCTCAATCTCATGACCCTGAGATTATGACCTGAGATGAAACGAAGAGCTGGATGCCTAACCGACTGTGCCACCCAAGCACCCCTAACTGTATGTTTTTTCATGAAATTTCCCAATGGTTGGATAGTTATTTTTCCTTCCCCTGAACTTGATTTTTCTCAGTCTTCATTATATCACTTAGTGCTTGATTTTTGGATGCTTTCTAATAGTTTTATCCTTCCAGATTGATTGCATGAAGGTCATAGAAAGTGTATGTTCAGTATCTTGCTCCCTCACTTAGGGATTGGCTTTGTAACAGGTGCTTTCAGGGCCCTGCCCTACTCCTTGGACCCTTCAGTGAACTCCAGCTAACTTACAAATGCCAGTATCTGTCTCTCTGTGCCTGAAGGCTCTCTTTCCTTCACCCTCAGTAGGGGAAAGCTTGCTCTTTGTATATATGGCAGGCTAGAGCTTCAAAGAGTTACCACCCTCCAGCAATAGCCCTCAAACTAATGAATCTCTGAAGTTGGTGTATAAACACCCCAACTCCCTCACTCCTTGAAGTGGTTGTGAACTATGTGCTTTGCACCATTTCCCAGAGTTTCCTTTTTTTTTTTTTTTAAAGATTTTATTTATTTATTTGCTAGAGAGAGTGAAGAGTACAAGCATGGGGAGGCGCAGGCAGAGGGAGAAGCAGGCTCCCCGCTGAGCGAGGAGCCCGATGTGGGACTCCATCCCAGGACCCTGGAATCATGACCCAAGCTGAAGGCAGCCGCTTAACCGACTGAGCCACCCAGGCGTCCCTTCCCAGAGTTTCCTTGAGAGTTAGCCTCCAGTGGCCCATAGTAGAGGCTGGCTAAATAAATCATGTACACTTTATTCACTGCATTTTCTTCCCCATATTACTTTCTCTTCTTGTCTCCTAGTACTGCCTGCAATTCCCAGGTAAACAGTTTACACTCACATCCTTAGCTCAGGGTCTATTCTTGGGGAACTCAGACAGCCATGGAGGAGATTGTCAATATTGATTTATTGATTGGATGATTAGCCAACTGTCAGTGTTACCTTGTAGGTACAGGGACTGTGTGTTTCTGTTCAGAAGCCATGGTGCTTTTCTACTCATTCAACCTTAGTTAAATGGAACAATGATGATGGGCAAGGATCCCACCCCAGGTTCATCTAGCTCTGTTCACTACTCTGTATTTGTGATCTATTACTGACTTCGGTAAGTAGCAAAGAGCCAAGGGGAATTATGTCAAACCTCTATTACCTCTCTCCCATCCCTGCTGCTACCAGCTATGTGCAGTTCTCATGTCGTATTGTCTTTACATTGATTACCTCCTGACAAGGCCAAGAAGAAATGTTGACCCTCGGTTACAACTCAGCGAAGGCCCCTTCCCTTTGGAAACATAAAAAGAATGAGAAAATGAACAACAGAAAGATGCTTCCTAACAGGGCCATGTCAAATATATAGATAAAATATCAAAGACCAAATGAGGCTAGATCAGCAGTTTGGACCTCTCCCCACCCAAGCAGAGAATATGCTGTCGACTCCGTCTTCGACTGCTTTCCAACTTTGTGATTCACAGCTGTAGCCAAGCAGAGCACGTCCAATAATGCTATTTGTTTTCCACTTAAAAAAAAGGCTGGGGAAATATATAAATGGCTCATAGGAGAAGGGGGCATTAGCAGACAGTCAGTCTGACCAAAGCGAGACAGGCAGATGGTTTGTGGGCCTGACGCCAGCTGGGTGTTTCCATAAGTGATCGCATATCTCCTCTCTGTGCCCCAGCACTCGGCTTGATTAAGAGGTCAGGAGCAGGCTGCCACAGCACGAGGCCGGAGCGCACATGATATACGGCCAACCTGTCGGTCGCCTAGAAACAGCTCTGTAAAGGGGCCCAAAGACAAATCAATTTATAAGCCCACCAGTTTGGGCCCAGCAGTCCTGGCTATTATTAAAACATGAAGTTTGATTCTTTGGGTTTGCTTTCTCAAACGCCACTCAGCCCCTTTAACTTTGACCCCACATCACTTCCTTTCCTTTTTAATACAGTAGTATCTTTTGATAAGTGACAATAGTTTTCAGGTGGGATTCTGGGAAGTGGAGGCAGCACACAGGAGAGGGAAGCATTCGGGGAAAACTAGGTGAGGTCTGGTTCTCCTTTGTTCACTTGCTGAGCACTGTGTGCCCAGTACTGTGGGGGAAATATAGGGAGGGCAGAACACATCACCCTTTTCTGTATGGCTGGAGGGGTATGCGTATAAAGCAGGGCAACCCAAAGATGCAAAGTGTTTGAAATGAAAGGTATGGACAATGCAGATTTTTAAATGGTCAGAGAGGTGGTCAGGAAAAGCCTTTGGAGAGGAGGTAGAACATGAGGTAGGTGGGATTCATACAGATGAAGAGGTCAGATTTGCAGAGATTCACCAATCATCTGGGTAACCTTAGGAAAGCCTCTTGACCTATATACACTTTGGTAGGTTTTATCCTCCCTTTCCAGAGAGCATAGGATGGAGAACTTTCCAGATAAAGGACTCAAAGAACAAAGGCTGAGCATGATACTCTAGGGCCAATGAGGCACTGGTCTGACTGGAGTGGGCCTTGAGACTTTGTTCACTGATTTGCGAGTAATCCTACTATCAAGTAGGCAGACTTGAACGGCCCTTGGAATGATGCCTGCTAGTCACACCTTCCTCTGCTATGTTCACTCCCCAGACTCATCTGCTCAGCTGCAGATTCTGGTCAGTGATCCTGGACTGAAATTTTACCTTCATTGCTGATTAGGAAGACAAGGGATTGTGCTTCCCAACTATAAAATCTATTTAGTAAATGTTTACCATGTACCTGCTTTTAGCGAGGCACCAACGTAAGGATGTTGGAAGAGCTAAAAATCTGCAAGTATAATTTGTCTCCTTCTGTAAAGAGTTTGCAATCTCTTCATGGAGTGGTTAAAAATAAATACATAAATAAAGATGCTGCAAACCACTGAGACAGGCACCAAGAGAGGTGTAAGCAATGTGATGGGGATTAGGAGTGGTCATTTCTGGTTGGAGGGACTGGGAAAGGTTTCCTGAAGACTATGGGCAGCCCAAAGTTGCCTGAAAATGCGAGAAGGCAGAGGTCCAGCTTTCTATCTAAAACCTTACGTGTTGAGTGGCAGTCAGGGGTAAAAGGTGATCCTTATATTCACAGTCTGGTAAAAGCAACCCAGCTAGATGGAAAAGGCCACGCTAATTTTTGGAGGTTCAGTCTTGGTTTGCCTAAAACCCTCTCATTTTACGTATTATTAATAACATCCTCTTTCATTCCCCAAATTGTCCCTGTCTGGACAAGAATTATATAATCATCTTAATTATGGGTAACGTTTTCAGCAGCCCTTCAGGAGCAGCCATTCTGAGCTGCACCAATACGGTGGATGGGGGATGTGCCCTTGAACCAAGAAATCCCCTTTATTTTGCCTCCAAATCAACACACACAAATCAACAATGAGAAAAAGCCAAGGCACTCATTTTCTGCAGAATGAGCCAAGTGATGGAAGCAGGTGGGCATGCCAGACACACACCCATTGTTGAGGTACACTGATAATACATGGAATGATCACAAATAATCTATTAACACACTTGAGCCACATTCAGTCTTGTTTTGCAGATAAACATGGTCTGTGATTATTTTACAACACTGTGAAGGTGCTGGGGGGTTGTCCCTCATTTATTACTTGACTAATAAATACTTTAATTACACTTAATAAATAATGTAAGCAGGGCTCACTGAAGTGGTAATTCTTTAAATTAATTATTAACTGCATGCAAAAGGCTGCACTGCCAGTACCACTAAAAGAAAATTCAGCCTTTAATCTAAAGTGATTATTCATTATCTGGTATAAAGGCTCTATTTGCATATTATTAGGGAAATAAACTTTGGCCTCCTTGGCAATACAGATAGATCTCAAAGTCCGTGCATTATGAATCTCCAAATACTAAAGTAATGATAAACAATATGGAATAAAGTCTCCAGTTTATAGCTTTATAACAGCTGGTTTTTGATTTTCCAAATATATTACAATGATAAAGTGACCAGTTAATGTATAAGCTCTTTGTGAAAGGTGGTGCCTACAGATGGTCGACTGATAGGAAACGGTAAATGTGCAAACTGCACATTTCCCTTGAGATCGGAGCCATAAAATGATCTCAATAAGATATGAGAAGAAAATCTCTCTTTAACCCTTTTCTCAGCTGCAACCCGAATGTGGTGTTGCATTTCGTTGTTTGGTGTGTCTCTTTCTCTGCTCCTCTTGCACTCCTACCTTCCCCTGATAAAGAGGGAATATCTGGGTCTCCAGACCTTGTGATATCTCTGACTCTATCTTGGAGCAAAGAGGCAAGGCAAGATTCCAGTCAAAAGAGAAAGACGCTCTTTAAAACCAGCAAAAGAGTAGAATTCATGTGCCCCTGCTTTCTCTTGCTTGGTACTCTCTCCTTGAGCCTGGGCATCTTCCAGAGGAAGTGCCTGACCCCAGATGTGATGGCCGGGGAGCAAGACGCACGGAGCAGCCTCCTAGCATTCGGACTCTACAATGCTGGGAACAAATGATTGAAACAGAGGTTTCTGAAGGAGAAGGAGAGATCACTCTCCTTGACTCCCTTTGGCAGAAATGGGGGTAGGGGATGGAGAGCAGGGTGGGAAGTGAGAGGAGGGGGACACAGGACACCAGGAGCTCATGAAAGTGGCCACAGTCACAAGGAAGCAGGAATGACTTTTCTCCCCCACTTCACACCCCATCCTACTCATCTCTCTGAACCCCATTCAGAGACTATCTCGTTCAAGATATTTTCCCTAACCCTCTGTGCATTCCAGCAGCATTTGCCCACAGTGTGGGCCAGTCAGTGGTCACTGATCTGTGGGAGGGGGGAAAGGGGCTACATGAGGATGAGGGGTGTCCTTCAAAGTGGTCATTTTGGGAGCTGAAACTTGTTTCATAATGTTGCTGTGCTCCAAATACGACTGAAAACCTTTGAGAATTGCCTTTCATGTTTGGTTTAGTCAGCCCACACTGCTGTAACAAAATACCATACCCTTTGATGGCCTGAACTGCAGACATTTATGTCCCATAGTTCTGGAAGCTCAGAGTCTGAGCAGAGTGCCGGCATGGTTGGGTTCTTGGTAAGGATTCTCTTCCTGGCTTGTAGATAGTCACTTTCTTGCTATGTTCTCACAGGGCAGAGAGAGAGCTCTGAATCTTTTCCTTTTCTTATAATGACACTAATCCCATTTTGGGGGCTCCACCATCATGACCCAGTCTATACCTAATTACCTCCCAATGGCTCCTCCTCCTAATACCATCATATTGGGGATTAGGGCTTCAGCATGTAAGTATGGGAGTGGGGGACACAAACAATCCATCCATAATAATGTTTTTATGAACATGTTTTCAATGGGAGAAAGATCATGTTAATAATAATCACTCCCTTTAACTGAGTATGAGTGATATATGCAAATAGTTTCATGTACATTATCTCATGTTATCCCCATAGTAACACCAAGAAGTAAATATCATTAGCTGGTTATAGTTGAGAACACGGAGATTCAGAGAAGTTTAGTGACTTGCCTAAGGTCACACAGCCAGATGTGCAACCAGATTTGAACTGAGTGACTCCAAAGCCAAGGCATTAATGAGTATGCATACCACCCTGTCTTTGAAGGTAGACAGAAGTCTGGGAAATAACTAGTGGTTAATGACTGAATGTGTTCACCTTCTCATATCATTTATATCACCAATGGGACTTCTTTGGGCATTTCTTTAGCTCAAAGGGAATTCTTTTGTTTTTTCTTTCTTCTTTTTCCCAAAGGGAATTCTAACAGTAGGTCTTTTAGGTACACCACTGGCTCATTGGTATGATATGTGGGAGAGAAGCACCTCGTCGATCTGTTTGAATCATGCCATAGAGGCCACTGTGTGCATTCTGTGGTATACACATAGCGCCAACTTCATTCTCACCTAGACTAATCTGTAGCTCCGTGGGTCCCAAAGTGTAATTACTGCTCACACTTCATATCTCCCATTTTCCCGCCAGCCTCAGGAGCTAGGTTGGTACTATTATGTTCTTCATTTTAGAGATGAGAAAACTAAAGCACAGACAGGTTGAGCAACTTCCCTAAGTTTACACAGCAAGTGAGGGAGAGGCCCAGGGCTCAAAAGTAGGAATCTCTGTTTTAATCAATAAGAAACCAATAAACAGATGGATTCCACATCACAAATGTCTCTCACGTCCTATCAAACACGAGGTCAATTTGACAGAAAGAGCAAAAATTCATCCGTACGTTTTTTTCCCCTTACCTACAAGGTTCCCATCCATTATTCATGCATTCCCTCATTGTTCCTGTCACTCACTGATTAATTAATTTAATAAATACTTTTGAAGTGCATTACTTGGTGCCAGCGACTGTCCTAGGTACTGGCTATCTAATCTAAATTTACAAAAGGAAATTGAACCAATGGGCTGTTAACTGAATTGACAAAGTGATCCAATTACTTTGGTGTTGGTGGAGACTTCATTAGAGACCCCTCCATAGTCTCAATCTCCCAGAGGCTCCAGGAGAGATGTGGGGTCTTCAAAAGGACTGCGGACACACAACTACCTGTGAGCCTCGCCACTGGCTTCCACTTTTGAAAAGATGACGGCGTGATTTCTGATTACAGCCATTAGGCAAACTAAAACACAGAGAACGCTGGCTCGCCAGTTTCATCCTGCTTAATCAAATAGCCTCATTCATCACATTCACTCACACTATTCAGGGAAAGTGCCTTTCAGTGCTTCAAAGATGGGCAGGAGCAAGCCTGATCTGTGCTTCCCATTTTGCTCTCTTTCCTTTTTAGATACAAGCAGATGATCTTTCCTTCTTTTTTCTCCCTTCCAGCTCCTGATCCAGAGGCACAACCTCAGCACAGCAGCAGTCCAGCCAGGAAGAAATCTAAGCTGAGGACAGCATTATCCCTCATGACACTCAGAACCCAGCAGAATTTCTTTCTGACTTTGGGGCTGGACCTGAGCGGGGATCAGAGTATCAAAGAATGTCAGGCTAGCAGAGTCCACAGAGAGAAGGCATTCCAGCCACTCATATTACAGATGAGGCCATCGAAGCACAGAGAGGGGAAGAAGCTTGTCCAAGGTCACACAGCAAGGTTGCTGCAGAGCAGGTGGCAGGACCAGTTCCCAAACTGGCAATTCCCAGCCCAATGCTCTCAAGTGTCTTAGCACCATGACTATTGCTAACACCACAGAAAACCCCAGAACAGGGGCTTGGGTTCTTCAGCACCTTCCCTAATCCTACATTCAGGTAAATCGCTGATGGTTTCACGGAGGAGCCAAAACTTCTTTGTTTTTGATAGAAGCAAATTTGCAAAATTGGTGTTATTCACTCTATTGTGCTTCTACTTCCTCTCTCTGGGTTCCTTTGTCTTTTCCAGGTGACTCACTCTCTAGGCACATTCCCCCAGAATTTCACACTGCTAGCCAGCCCTGCTTTCTCTCCACAGGACCCAGGCTCTGGAAAGACCCCTTCCTCCTCCTTCCCTTGTCCTATGTTTCAAGCAAAGAGGAGGAATGCCTTATACTCTCGTTCAAAATGAGATGTGACTGACTAGCAACTAATCTAGGATGAATCTCGTGGTTCAATTTCAGGGGGTTTTGATTTTTTTAAAAGATTTATTTATTTATTTGACAGAGAGAGCGAGCGAGCGAGTGCACACACAAGCAGGGGGAGGGGCAGAGGCAGAGAGAGAATCTACAAGCGGACTCCCCGTTGAGCGTGGAGCCTGACCTGGGGCTCCAGGAGTCGGCTGCTTAACTGACTGAGCCACCCAGGTGCCCCAGGGGGTTTTGAATTTAGAGCAAAGATTTTTTTTTATATACTTCTCAAAAGATGCATGTGTATAACCATACATTTGCCAGTATGCCTGGCCCATATATTGACATTGTGTGGACATAGCCTAAAACTTCCTACAGCCTAGCACCACCCCCACCTCCCATGTACACCCAAACCCTGGGTAACTTACATGATGTGGTTGATGTGTATGGGAAGTGATTTTTTCCCATCATCCGGCCTAACTAAAGACAAATCTTTTGTAAATGAAAGTTTAGCAAAAAAATAACAACAGTAAAAGCTTCTTTTATTGAATGCTTACTTTGCAATGGGGATTCTGTTAAGAGCTTTTTATATATGTCATAATTTTCAATTCTTACAACAATCCTGTTATGCGATGAATTGTACTGCCACAGATCACCAGTACATCATTGGAAGCAAGGAGAAAGGCATGGAACAGAGTTCTTCTTCATAGCCTCAGAAGGCAGCAACACTGCTGACCCTTGATCTCAGACTTCTGGCCTCCCGAACTGCTAGATAATCAATATCTCTTGAAGCCACCCCGTCTGTGGTACTTTGTGATGGCAGCCCTAACAAAGGAATCTAAAGCCTTTGTGCACTATTTTCTTTATTTTGCAGACAAGGAATCTGAGGCTCAGAGAGGTTAAATAACTTGCCTTAGATCACACAGCTGGTAAGAGGCAGAGCCAGGATTTAAACTTAGTTCTGCATGCTTTGCTGCTTTTATTTGGGAGTCTATGCTGGCAAGAAATAGAAAAGGCCAATTTTCTCTCCATTTCAAGCCTGGTGCGATAGATCTTCTTTCTCAGCCGGTGCCATGGTCTCCCAGTCTGCACCCCCATCACTAACTCAGAGCCCTGAAGTGCATCCTCTATTTCCCCCCACATTTCCCCTCTTTCAGCAATTTCAGAACCCCAAATCAAATGCCCCAGGCTAGCATTAGAATAATAAATTTTCTTACTTCTATCTTCTCATTTTATTTTATTTTATCTTATTTTAATTTTTATTTAGCCCTGGGAATACATTTGAGGCCCCCCAATACAGTGTATGCTTTCATGCTGTTTCTGAGAGGGTGAATTCCAAAATTCATCAGGAGTGGAGAGGAGAGTCAAGTTTAAAACTAAAATGCTCCCTCATTCCTAATTTCTGTGGTCAAAGGGCCCTCTTGCCGCCGTCTATTCAGCTTCAAACACACACACATCTGAAAGTTGAACTTGGCTCTTTTACCAAAGCCAAACAGACCAGCTTCCTCCAGAGCCTCCTCATCTTACCACCCATCCAGCACTAAGCTCTAGTGGTCCCACCCTCAGAAGACTTCTCCCATCATCTGTCCTGAAGTCAAGATCTCCGGCCGTCCTGCCTCAGCAGCTATGGCATTCCTGTTGCAGGGTTTTGATTGGGTGGAGAAAAGGGGAACCCCAGGACAGCGAAATAGCTATCAGCTTGGATCTGATTCCGTTTCTGAAATAATTTGAATCCAGTGCCCCTCAGCAGGATGGTACTCGGAGACTTATCCTTGGAATCTCTGCAAGGAAGGACTTTTTCTCAGCATTTCCCAACCTGAGAAATTATGTAAAACTGTATTCTAAAAAGGGGATGCTGCTATTTTCCCAACCCGTCAGGTTAGAACGTCAGCGTGACTAGGATGCAGACAAAGAGAGCCAAAGTGGAGGAGGAGACAGCACGGTTGTCCATCACAGTTGTCCTGCCAGTCTAGGAGCAGGCAGAAGCAGGGCAGGTAGCTGCAAACCAAGGGTCTAGCCTCGAGGCCAAGCAAAGTAAGACACCAGAAACAAGAAAGTGGGTCAGTACTAGATCAAAACAGTATAGCGCCAACAAGGTGGCCTTGCTATTCCTCAGAGAGGAAGTTATTTTCCCAGACAGAGCAGGTACCAACACCTAAGTCCCAGGGCAATGCCAGCTTGAGATCTACGAACTCAAAGTGTCCACCATTCTGAGCTCATGGAAGATTCTCGTCCAGGACTCAAAGCAACGGTAGTAATGGTTTTTCTTTACTGCACAATGTCTCTGTGTCCTGGGTCAATCCACGGACTTTATCTTTGAGGTAGCTTCTATTATTCTCCTCATTTACAGATGACAAAGTGGAGACTTTCAGAGGCTAATTTGCCAAATGTCACACGACTAGTAAGTAGTAGTGCCAGGCACTAAGATAATTTACTCTTAGAATTCTGCCTACCAGATAGGGAAAGTGTGGTCTTCAGACCTTGTCCTCTTATAGGTTAACCTCCCATTTACTAGGCTTACTAGGTTCACCTCCCACTTAATTGCTGATGTGACCATGTGGTTTGGTGCCGAGAGAACTCTTTTCTTTTCCAGTAAGCTGGAATAGTTCTGCTGGTGAGGAGTGAAAGGAAACGCAGGTCTGGAGTTTATGCTGAAATCCCAGGCTACCCAACCTCAGTTATGGTCCTGCAGTGGATGCCATGGATGGACCCGGCCGGGGCTGGGGGCTGGGGGTAGATGGAGCATTAAGGGACAACCAAGTAGGATTCAGTGTATGTACATGGGAGCAAAAGCTAGAGAGCAACACTTCTGGACTTAGTACAGGCTGTCATGAATTAATGGCTCACAGAAGTAAAAGAAAGACTTTGAAAAAAAATTCTTTAAAGCTGTGTTTGCATGGAGAGGAGCTCCGGCTGAGTTGCCTGGAGGAGGCCTACATGCATGCCCCTTTGGAAACCCCAGCCATCCATTTTCATTAGTTTTATGATTTGATCAACTTACAAAGGTCACTCTTTAGCTTCCTGTGAACCACAATATTATGACTGGGCTTAAATAATGCCAAAGCAATTCATTGAGAAGGGAAACATTCAGTTACACCAGTCACTGGGCACTGAAACCAGTTTTCCAAAGCTGAATTGCTCCCTTTTAAGGCAAGGGTCTTGCTTATGAACACAAAGCACAGAGTCTCCAAGGACTGCTCTGTGTAGGGCAGAGCCTGGGGGAGACTGTCCAGGTAGAAAGTATAAGCTGGCACCACTTCTCTCCCTGGAGGGGTCTCTTCTCTTTGAGCCCCCTAGCCCATGACTCCTGCACCCCTCCCACCCCCAACACTTGCTAGTTTTGACATGGTGCTGTCTCCTTGAAAACTCCGCACCAAGTGCAGACACAACTCTTTGCTGTGGTTTTCCCTAGCACTGCAGAGCAGAGACCAGTCTATAATGATGTGGCTAATTACATGTAATGATTTCTTTGGCATCTCTTCTTCACTCGACTTCAAGAACTAAGTTGACTATGTTCATCTCCATATCCCAGCACCCACCACCGTGCCAAGCACATTGTAGATGCTCCAGGAATAGCTGCTCATTGACATTTTTTCAAAGGGAAAACCAAAAGAAAATATCCCAGAAAATACAGACAGCATGAAAATTAGTAGTTTCTTTTTTTTTTTTTTTTTAAATTTCTTTTTTTTTTTTTTTTAAGATTTTTTTTTTTTTATTTATTTGTGAGAGAGACAATGAGAGAGAGAGAGCATGAGAGGGAGGAGGGTCAGAGGGAGAAGCAGACTCCCTGCCGAGCAGGGAGCCCGATGCGGGACTCGATCCTGGGACTCCAGGATCATGACCTGAGCCGAAGGCAGTTGCTTAACCAACTGAGCCACCCAGGCGCCCCGAAAATTAGTAGTTTCTTTACTGAATACTGCTAGGCACCAAATCCCTTATTCTACCCCAAGTTAATCACATGTTGGAATCTGACAAGCAAACGATGTACCTTTGCCATTTCAATGCCGTCTCTGCAATGTCTTCCCCTAATCTTGAGATGCTAGAGGTCCCAGATAACATTGGGGTTACATAGGGTCACTGGGAAGATTAAAGGAGATAATTGGACAGAAAGTGCCCAGTGCCTAGTATGGTCAATAATGAACTGCGTGTGTGTCCCTCATAGCTCTGTGCTGGATTCTTAGCCAAGTAACTTTGTTGGCACTGGATTACCCTCTAGGCACCAGGAGCTGGTCTTCCTGTCCATTTTCCTATCACAGGACAGACATGAACCTTTAACTTTCTTGCTAGATCATTACCATATTTTTACTCTTGGTTTCCAGTCTGAGGGATGTGATTCATAGCTTGTTTGAGTGGAAACGGTATTGCTTAGCCTCCAGCAGAATGGGTTTCCTTTAAACAGTTGCTTTGGCTATTATACAGCATCTTGAACAATCAGAGTCTTATACAAAATCTTTCTTTTGTACACACACACATGGATGGAGGCTTTCTTTAAAGTTGTACCTGAACTCTGTCAAACTAGTTTGTATGTATAGATACAGGTAACAGGAGGTGATTCTCAGCTGTAGGGTTAAAAATATTTTTTGGTGTTTTTCAGGCAGGCTTGTGGTTTCAATAGTACTAGAAGGGACCCTTGCCCCCCATTACCATATATTCTCCTTGACCTGCCTGAGCCAGTCATGCAGAGAAATGCTGATTTGCTGCCTACTTTCATAGGAATGATTGTGAAGGTTTAATTCAAGTGATTTTATTTAACCAAATATGCACTGAGTACTACCATAAGCAAAGAACTTACCACATTTTATACTTACTAGAAGTCTTTATTTTTGTTTTTCTATATCCTTGAGGGCACCATGCTGCTTCATTTCTATAGTTTCAGTGCCTAGCATAGTCCCTTTTTATAGTAAGTGCCTAATAAATGTTTTGTTGGCTGTATGACTGAAGACATAATGGCAACAGGAAGTCAGAGGTATAAGAGTATTTGTAACCCGAGATTACCAGGCCCTTGGAAGGCAGCAGGGAATCATAAACAATAAGAGTATGGGTTTTGTTCTCAGTATGAGTGTGGATTTTCCTTCTGGGAATTACTAATTGCTTAGAAGTTAAAAATTATCCTTTTCAGGTCTCAATCTCCTCGTCAATAAAATGGGAAGCAATAGGTGATTTTTGAGGGTTAAGCCATTGCTGATGTGCCATAGTGAGTGCTCAACACACAAGGGCAACTCCCATAATGTTGCTGGTGAGGTTGGGAGGGTGGCATAGTAAACACTTAATAATCTCCAGTGCAAGTTGCTGTGCATGGGGAAAAGAGAGACAGGGGCCATGGGAGATGGGGGTGGCTGGAAGGTTGGAGCAGATGGGGTGAGGGGGGAGAGGTTGGAGCAGACAGGTCAGCTCCCTGATGGGGGGCTTGAATGAGGTGGGGGACCCTTGCAGTATTCAGTGATGGTGGGCATAGCTGGAGCAGTGGGAGGAGCATATCTGGCTATCAGCAGAAGGAGAAAACAACTTTCTTGTCTGGCAGTGGGGTCCTGGATGAATGACTCTGTCTCCTTGAGGTGGGTTTCCACTGACTAGTAACAAGGAGATGCCAGCTCCATAGCCCTGATTTCTTTTATGCTCCCTTAGGGTCTCGTGATACCATCTGCGTCTCAGTGGGTGCCCTCTTTAGTGGTTGTTTACAGATTTCGGAGTCTAACCACAGTTCTCAAGGACCATGCTTAGAGGGCAATAAGAACGGGAGGGAAATGGAAAGAAGATGAAAAGACACAGCAAAGCAGAGTTTGGGGGGTGGGGGAGGGGAGGGGAGGGTCCGGCGGGGAGAAGCACTAATTCAGAAGAGCACTCCACCCTCCATTGTCTCCTCCCTGGTCCAACCCCCATCGGAATGCTGAGCTAGGGATCAGCATGCTTTAGGAGAAATCATGCAAAGAAGTTCAACTTCAAATATAAGTTTCCTTTCTATCTGCATCTCAGTTCATTTAAATCAAGCCCCTCTTCCCTTTCAGCCTGGTGATTTATGTATGTATGTATGTATGTATGTATGTGAATATGTACCTTTTGGTTTTACCTGCTCTACTGTGATAGTTTCCGGCTTTGAATTTTTCAAAATGAAATCTCCAGTCATTCTGATTTTCTCAGCTTCTGGCCCCACTGGCATCTCCATTTTGCTTTAATTATCCAATTACTGAATCTATCCAACCTATTTATTCAGGCAATCAAGGCTTTAAATGCATGGATTTATCATCACCTCAAATCACTTGTCACTGTGGTCAGGCAAAAATAGAAAGGCAACCAGGATGCTGCAGGAGGTTTGAATCAACATACTTCTCCTGGTCATTTCTTTACTTTCAAGGCTCCCATATGCAAAGACAAAAATTGTAGGGGGACGCTCATGAGGGAAGGGAGAGGAGAAAAGAGTGTGGAGGGAAAGGGGATGAAGACTGGAAGTGTTTTATCTCTGTTGTCATAAGGACAGGTCTGTACTGCTCCCCTGATTTTCCCTACATTCCCCTCCTTCCTGACTCTCCCCTCCTTAGAAGGGGCACGGATTGAAGCTTCTTGCTATTTCCTATTTCCTCTATTAGTGATGTTGCGAGGACCCAAGCGAAGAGATACAGAAGGTTTGGGGGTCAATTTTTTTCATCAGTTGTACCCCAATAAAGCTGAAGAATGAAAACAAAAACATAGAGCTTGGGGTCATCAGAGGAAAGAGAAGGTGGTCTATAGATCTGGGCTGTTAGGGAGCTGTTTCTGCTTTCTGGAGTTACCCAGAATAAGTCCATTTTCTCATTTATCTGACTGCTCCGCACATACTTGGAAACAGATTGCTTTTTAAAACATAAACAGCTTTATTTCTTTCAACCATTCCTCATTTGCCATTCTGGGCATTTTACTCCAACTTATCAACTTCTTTACTAAAAGGTGGTGCCCTCAAATTTAACATAAAACTCCAAGTGTGTTATGTGCAGTGAAGGGCAATCACCTCCTTCCCTCTGGGCATTGTATTACTATTAATAGAGCACCACTCCTTTTTAAGCTTCTTCGGCATGTCCTATGCTGCTGTTTGGCCACATTCTCCTTGATGTGCTTCCTTGTTGTGAGCTTTTGAGAAACCTACATGTAGAAATCTATACTTAGCCTTCTACATCTTTATTGGTTAAGTCTGGCCCACTGTACGAGCCACGAAGACAAGTTGGGATGGCAACATATCTCCCAATATATTTACCACTTGTACTAAAACTGTAGTTTTCTGTACCTTCATCCTAGGTATTAAAGCTGTCTACCTGGACAGGGTTGATACGGAACCACTAGACACCACCCAATGGTTTGCTATCACTCCATTAATCAGTATTCTCAGGGCTAGCTTTCCCAATCATAAGGCAAACTCTTACACTGGAAGGTCCCTGGGGCTCCACCATTGCTGATATTTTGAGTACAAAAATAAGAATAATGGACCAGCCTTGTCCAAATTGTCTTAGTACAACACCAACTTAAAAGAGGACTCCACCGAGTGCAGACCCATCCACAACTTTGCAATTTGTGCTTTCTTGTGCGGGTGGTATCATAATACTAGCTGATGCTGTACTCACTTTTTATGTATAAATTTCTCAGTAATGTATTGTGTAATATCAAGTGTAATTGACTTATTCTATTTGTTTCCTCCAAATTAATTTAAAACACACTCTCACTTCCTTTGCCTTTGAGATTGACTAATATCCTCACACTAGCAGGTTTCCATCTGTGAGTTTGATCGAAGCAAGTTTATCTGCAAAATTTCGAAGAATCAGCTTCATCTCCACTTGGCAGCATGTGGCAAATGAAGGTATTTCTGGTGAGATTTATTGTATCACCTTCGAGGAAACGCTAACTCCAGAGAGGAGCAGATTGCAGAGAACTATATATTAAAGTTCCTCTTCCTATCTCTGGGCCCAGGTGGAGGGGACAAATGGATTCCTACTCAACTGCAAAATATGATATATTATTATAAACAGAGTCTTGAATTATAGAAAATACTAGTTAGCATAATTACATTACCATATTTTTATATGGAGATTATTATTCAAATACCAAATAGGCAATCTTCCATTGGAAAAAACCAATAAACACTCTCAATCCAGACTTCCACTGTTATGTATGTCATAGTACAAAACAATTTTAAAGTTTAAAACCCATTACATTACAAGAGCTATTCACTTCAAGTAGGTGGCAATTTGCTACTTTTTTTTTCACCCCACGTTTTGATAGCTATTCACCTCTATCAATTCTTATCTTGTCCATTCTTTAGAAACCAATTGCA
Organism: Phoca vitulina; assembly: GCF_004348235.1. Taxonomy (NCBI): domain Eukaryota; kingdom Metazoa; phylum Chordata; class Mammalia; order Carnivora; family Phocidae; genus Phoca; species Phoca vitulina. The sequence continues at coordinate 23,165 of NW_022589890.1, forward strand.
GTTTAAAAAGTGCCCATCTATTTCTGATTGAAATCTTCACATGCTGGTTTTTGAAACTATTTTTCAATCTCTTAATAAAATAGATTGCCTCCAGGCTGTCAGTTAGTAAACCCACTAACAATGCAGTGATTCCAAGGACCGCCCTGGCTTGTGGGTTTTCCTTGCTCTTGGTTCTGTCCAAGAAACCCCGGATTTCCACTGCTGCGCTACAAATACAAAACAGTTTAATGGGTTAAACTTATTTAAAATTGTACAAACAACAAAAACAAAGTCCTGACGAAACTGACTTGACTCTCTGACTTTTAGTCCAGGTAATAAAAATAGGTCTTATGCTTTTTTCTTTTGTTTGTTAACAGTTGACATCCCAGAGTCTCATCAGACCAAAAAGTCTCTCCCTATCATTGAGGACAATCTCCATTGTAAGAGGGGCTCTTAGTCCATCAGTCTTAGAACTCATACTTCTTAAGGACCCATCCTTGGCTGGCAAGTAAAGGAAGCAGAGATATTATGTCAGTCCCTGAGAACTCATGCTTTAGAGAGAGAATAATATGAGACAATCCACAAATTTAAGGGGGGAAAGGCTCAGACTATGGGATCACCTGTGATTCAGAGATGGAAGAAACAAGGGGATGAAGGAAGGTCCCTCAGAGATGGTGATGGGGATACGTGAGGTGGAGAGGACGATGTGGTGCTGATGAGAAGTATTTTGAGCAGTGAGAAGTTGGCCACAGTGACCCTTTCCCCTCCATCCAACCTGTCTCAGGGGAGAAAAGCCACACTTTCTTTTCTTTTTAGCCACAGTCACCCTCAGTGCCCACTCAGGACTTCCATACCCATTCCATAGCCTGGGTCTCACTATTCCCCAGGGTTTGAATGTCCTATGACTTGAGATAACTCGCACATCCTCACGGTTTGAATCAGATCCAGGTAAACTTCTCCCTTCCATCCCCAAATATAGGTATCATGAAACTTTAAGATAATGCAACTCCATACACATTTATTGATCTCATGTCAATGGATGGACACTGCACATCACCAGCCTTCCAGATCCTTTTACCCCAGTAGCAGGTACAAGGTAGAGAAGTGTGACAGCTAAGGTAAGGGCCAGGAGAACAGCCTGGAGTGCTCTGAGACACCATGTCCCGTTTGGAGAATCAGAGCAAGTTATATGCATTTGAGATGACTTTTACAAATGACTGGGCCTTTTATATTCATCATAAGAAGAAGGTCTAGGGAAATAAGGGCATAGTGGAGGCAGAGCATGGACACAGGCAAGCTGAGATTACATTCAGGAAAAAGCAAATAGTTCTGTTTGACTAAGTGCACTGATGATACAATTTTATTAATTATAAAATAATATCTAGTGCATGCTCTCTGTTATAGGCTTCACATTCTGCTCTTTACAAGCATTATTTCAGTTAACCCTCACATATCAGCATGTGAGGTAGGTACTGAACACATGAGGAAACTGAGGCTTGAGTAGGTTAAGGATGACAGCTGCAGCCCCTTAGCTAATAAATGTTGAGGCCAGGACCCAAGTCTCATCCATACGGAGAAGGATATAGTTTGGGGAAGGTAAAGATTTATTTTGAGGAAGTAACAGAGAAGAGCTGATGGAGCACATCTCTAGAGAAGAGGAAGAGAGATCAGTTAGAAAATCTGCTGACAAATAAGAGCCTTTGGAAAATATACAAAAGGGATTTATTTGCTTATATAAGGGAATCAAAATCTGAGACAAGCTCTTGCCCCTAATGTTGGATTTGATGGCTCAAGGTCAACCCAGCAGACACTTAGTAACTGAGGCTGTGTCTATGTGCCATCAACTCCCATCCTGGGATCAGACATCTCCCACCAGGCTGTCCTGAGCATCCACATGACCCTGTACTAGGGAGACAAAAATGTTAGGTAGATGGAGTATAGGCCTTTGCAGAGAACTGTGCAAGAACCATGAACACACCACAGCTGTCTTACAAGGCTGAATCAAGATTGAAGATCAGGGGTTGGGCATCAGGGAACAGCAGAAAAACTGGAGTTGGTGACTTCTCTGGGGCTCTGCCTCCCCTTGATCAGGACGGATGTTTTCCAGCACAGAGGTTGGCTCTCCTGGGTTAGGAGGCATGTGCCCAGCTGACTCCCTGGGGTAAGTCCAGTGAGGGTCTGATCAGGGACTGAGTATTCTGGGCCACTTGTTAATTAATCACGCCTTTACTGTTTTAGCTACTTTCTTCAGAAGAGGGTTCCACAATGGTGATTTCCCCAAAGCTACACCAGAAACTTCTTTCAAGTAGTCACCTGGGTCTGGCCTGCCCCTGTGACATGGGAGTGTCTGTCATTTTCCTTCCTTCCTTGCTATGGAAAACACTGCAACTGCATGAGCAGAGCGCCATGCTGGGGAATGCTGTTATCCTTTTGAACACTGCTATTCTTATTATAAAAGATGGAGACATAGTAGGAGGTTAATGACTGCTCAGAATAAAAACAAATAGTGACTAAGAACAAATATGCAAATGGGGCATTGTCTTGGTGGGGGGAAGGCTATTCAACAGTGAAGCTCTGTGCTCCAAGCCTCTTTGACTGCACAAACCAGGGACTGTGTGGACTCCTTTACTAGCACTGTACTGCTTTCCATTGTCAAGTAACCTAATAAGAGGGACTCAGTTGGAAAAACAAGAACCCTCCAAGGGCCAAGGGCTCTACCCAGGGTAGTTTGTTTCTTCCTCTCCCCAGCACCACACTTCCATTTCCTTCATCTTAATGAATGAATCATCACCTCACAATGACCCCCGCGCACCTTGCAAAGCCCAGGCCTGGGCACCGAGGTGCAAGTGATCCTAGTGAGCCATTAGCCCTAGATCAGACTTGCTGAGCTTGGGTAGTGCCTGTTTCCTCTGCCTCAAGCACACGGTACACAGATCGCTTGCCCATGACTTCAAGTTTCTAACAGTTTCTAACTGTGCTGACACAGTGTCCTAACCTCCAGCCTTCTGTTGCCCGCCCCCGCCCAATTCCCTCATAGCCCTCCTGTTATTTTATAGATATAAAAGAGGAAAGAGAACCAACCTTATTTGGGTGCATACTATGTGCTAGTTACTTCCTAAGGTGTTTTTATCTTATTTATTTCTTTGGATAATCTTGCAAGGTAAGTGTTTTATCTTTATTTCACTGTAAAGAAATTAAGGCACATGAGAGGTTTTGAAAATTACCCAAGGTCACTGAACTAGTTAGTGATAGGCCAAGATTCATTAACCAGACACTGCATGCACACACATACACCACACACTCATTCACTTGTTAGGCATAAGATTATCTATCTATCTCTCTATCTCTACTACCTACCTACCTACTTACACATCTATCTATAGAGAGAGGGAGAGATCTCTCTATATATCTTTTTGAAAATAGGCATGCTACATGTAACTTCTTAATTCTTACAAAAATTCTGTCTCCAGAAATCCCTTGAGAAGACAGTCTAATGGTCACTGTCAGACTTTAGCACAAATAATGCCATATAGGAAATATTCCCTCTGCCTATTCAGCATTAAGCTTTATCTAATTATCAACACAAATGAAATGTTATATGATTGTTTCCAAATACAGGGTAAGAGATCTAAAGTGGATTATGTAAGATCTTCTACCTCCTTCTTCACCCTTCTCCAGATCCTTTGTATCCCATGCCTGGGTCCTAAGCTCCCTCCCTGTTTCCTCTCCCTTCTAAAATTGAGTCATCCACACCCAGCCAGAGAAGTCTCCTTAAGCATGGGGCTCATGCTGGCCAAAGGCTATTGGGGCTCTCTGGGTGCCCACCCCACCTGTCAGCTCCACTGATCTATAAATCTGTTTTGGTGGGCAGTGAGTAGACTTCCGTGTTACCACCATGTGAAGCCCATTCACCTGTTAGGTCCTCTGTATCTGGGTTACATTTGCTTTCCAACCTACCTCGCAAGCTTCTCCCTTCAGTGTCTTCCTGATGTCATAGTTCCCTTTCACAGGCGGAGCCAGTCCAGAGACCAACCCACACAGCTCTCTCCCTTTTTCCTGAAATCCTTCGGGCAGTGTTAAATGGGTTACCATGATAACCCTCTCATTTCCCTTGTGTATGTTTTGTCTAGTCAATTCGATTTATAACTTTGAGGGTAGGGGCCAGGCCTATGCTTTTCTCTAACCCCTTGTAGCTAATGTTCAACAAATCTAACTGCTAAAATGAAGCCATAGAAAGAACACTGAGTTCATGACTTGGAAACTTGTCTTTCATTCCACCTCTGCTACAAACCAGCTACTGCGATTTTGGGCAAGTTACTTAACTCTCAAAGACTGTTTTCCCCAACTGCAAAAATGGTGATGTTTGAGCAAATGGCTTCTAAGACTCTTTACAAAGTTTACTGAACTGGTTAGACATTTGAAGAGAGAGGAAATTACAAAGAAGGGCCTGGCCCAAACCCTAATTATTTAACACACAAGTGTTCTGAGAATGGAGGCTGAGTGTGAACTATATGAATGAAGGAGTGAGAGATAGCACACTTATTAAGACAGATTATTGAGTTTCTTTAAAAAAAAAAATCACTAGGTCCAAGCAACCTGGTCTTCCTTAAGTGAGCACCTTTGAGTCTTTAGGGAGTGATGAAAAGAACTTCTGGAGTGAAGAGGATCAGGTTCCTCCATTGCAGACCTTCACTGGACCTGGCTACAATGGGAGGTCCTCTCAATGCAGAGATCAGAACTCAGAGCCCCTGGGGTGCCATAGAAGGAGACTTCCAGGTGCCCCAGGAGGTAGCTTGATTTGGAGGATCACACTCAACCACTCTGTCTTCCTTTCCCTCTAGACTCTTGTCAAAGACTAGACTCTCTTTGTGAGGCTAAAATGTATGCAAAAATATGAGTTGATTCTATTCCAACATTGGCTAGGCTGGAGAGGCCTATTGGACTATGAGTGCAGGGTCCTGGGAGCTAACAGTTGTCCATATCACAGAGCTTTGACAAGAGCGAATGGAGTGATGGGCTATTTTCCTCCCTCAAGGCTTTCCCAGTGCTACTATGGAACACCCTGAGAGTGCACGGATAAGATGCTCCTCCCTGAGCCCCACCAGCATGCTTCTACTCAGATAGGTCCTTGCTTCTCAAATCACAGTGCACAAAGAGCGACTTCCCATGCTTAGCTATGGCCAGTCTACTGTCACAAGCAGGTTCTTTCTAGAAATGTGAGCTCCTCACAGACTCCTGGCTTGATGAATTGATTTAGCTTTTAAAAATGTAACTGTGTTAATTTATCGAATAAGTATTTTTCCTTTTAAAAAATGAAAACATAGAGTATATACTATTTCATAAGGTAATTTTTAATTTAATGATAGGTCGTGAACATCTCTTCATACCAATAAATTCAGAACTCTAACATCTTTGTTCTTGTCTCCCTTGTCCTCCATTACATAACTTCATTTGTGGTCCTGGTCAATGTTCCTCCAAATATATAAGAAAGTAAATTTTTTCTTAGGTCCCTGGACTCTCTCTCATCCCTGTTCATTAATGCACCTGCTACTTAGTCCTCTTATCCATCAGGCACTTGTGAGGGCATGGTGTCAGTGCTTATAGGATTTCTTTCATGAGAGCAACAGATGCCCATCTCTTCCCAGAAATCTAGAACCAATAGCAGGGGACAAGTTGGGGGGCTCATCAAGAACCAGTTCACCACCAATTCATCACCAACGATATACCACTATTCATGAAAAACCACCAGTCATCATCCTGAATGACTTCAGAGAAGCTGAATTTTATGTGTCTTTGTATTTATTAAATAGAGCCCACATGGAAGTTTTAGTTAGTTTTTCTTCTTTTGACTTGGGGTGGCAAGTGGCACAGGTCTTTTGTAAGTGCAGTCCCATGGATTGGTCCATTCTATCATTAAATCTGTTATTCCCTCTGCTCACTTCCCTACCCAGACCCATGTCACCTTGGCATGGTCCTCTGCCTCTTTGATTTTCCAATTATAACCCATGTTTTAGGACAAACTTATACCATATGTGCTGTGGGGGTTATGTGCCCATAACCTCCAGCTCATAGGGGGAGCTCTCTCTCTGGCCCTCAGGGATTTCCCTCCCCACAATTTTGTGGTGCCCATTGTTGGTGCTGTTCTCTGTCTATATTCACATTAGCACCATTTCTCCTCGGCACTTCCAATATTGTGTACAATTTCTTCAGTTACAATTCTGCAAAGCAGGTTTTTTATTTTAAAGTTATGGTCTGTGGTAGCCATTTTATAGCTTCTTAAACATGGATCATTTCTATCCAACAATCCGAAGAAGTGACACTGCGCCCTTGAAAGGTGTTGTTTTATTTGAGTTGGATATAACACCACTAAGATATATGCTATCCCCAGGGACTGGCTGTGTTGTGAGTTTTCCTTGTAAACGTCTACCTTCCATCTTTAATTCCCAGGCTGGTGCTCCTTGTGTTGAATGACACATCTTTCAGAAGTAATGCAGGTGCAGTAGTTGGGTAATTTGCATATAAGCTTTCCCCCTGGGACTCTCTCTTAGGAGGGTAAGTTTCTTACATGGAATGAATGGACTTCAATCCAGATAGACTTGCTAAAAACAGTGAACTCCTTCTTACTTGAAAATAGTGTTGTATACTTGTCAATGCTCTTTTATACGTATTCTTTCAGATCTTTACTGCACCCTTGTGTGAAAGGTAGGACAGTTATTTTAATCCCCATTTGACAGATGGGGAAAGCAAGGCCTGTGGGATCTTATGACTTGCCTAAGATCATATAACAGCCAACTAGAACCACATGCCAGGTCCCCAGCCTGGGCTATCCTCTTGGCTACACAAACAATGATGTTCTGACAACCATCTGTTTCTCCACATCATTTTGCTTCTAAAATATGATCGTATTTCTAATCCCATTTAATTCTCAAGAACCCTGGAAGAAACACTTGGGCAGGGGTTTATCATTGTTTCCAACTTACAGGCAGAGAAACAAACACAGAAACTAAAGGGGCTTAGCTGATCACATGTGGATCAGTGGATGACATAGGGGAGAACTTGGTTCCCAGACCCTCCAGATGGAACTTTGACACCTTTCTGCACACACTGTGTACCTCAGAGGTTGGTCTCCCTGCTGCCAATAATTTTAAGTAGAAAGCATGAGTGTCAGCAGGAACTTCTGGGTGGTCTTCAAAGGAAGCATGCCACCCAAATGAACCCATCACTTGGTACTAAGTGACAGGCAGGTGTGCAAGTGGTGTGGTCCCAGGGAAAGAACCAGGGGGAGGAGGTCTTGGGCACACAGCCAGGGTGAGAAGGCAGCCCTCCTGATTTCCAGGCCAGTGCTGTTTTTTCTAATCCCACTAATAGGAGAAGTCAACAGCTTTTACCATGAAGAAAAATTAAGTGAATGTCAGATCAGGGGTTTGGTTTCACCCATGACAAATACAAAGAATCACTCCCACAATTTTCCAGTGAAAAGTGGTCGGGTGTCCATTTCCACGCTACTTATGTCCCTCAGTAGGTATTTTGGAATGACTCAGTCACTATTAACTAAGTAAAATGACCCATAGTCTCAACTCAGCCAATACTAATATTTCTCCAACTCTGTGTTGAAGAAGGAATGAATACATTTGGCATCTTAAGAGGTGAAAGAAATTGGTTACAATGTAGTCATTCCCTGAGGGAGGATAGCAGATGGATAGATTTCCTGCTGTTGTGATGGGTGGTCCAGAATCAGTAAAGAAGGGACTTCCTCACACCGGCATGCGTGACCAATGCAACTTCCCTGGGGCAGAGCCAGAACTGTGGGACAGCATCATGCTCCTCTTAGAAAATGTCCAGTCTTATTCAAGAGCTATTATTCCACTGAATATACATATGCTTCACTCAGATCTGCTTTGCGTTGTCAGGGCGTGCTCTGCTTGGAAGTCATTTTTAAAACAAACTAACATATTCCATGTGACCAGCTAACATAAACCATAGCGAGGAACAGAGATGAAGAAAGCATGTCTTCTGCCTTCAGGGAGCCTACACTCCAATTGGAAAGTTATGACTATACACTTGACAAGTCAGTGAGCAACTTCATTAAGTGAAGAAGAGAAAGACTGGTTGTGCCAGCCCAGGAAAGGGAGAGGTCCAAGGCAGATGGGATGGTCTGCACAGAATCAGAAGAGTGGGGCTAGAGTTGGGTCTTCACTACTAGATTGCTGCTGGATAAGAGGGGTCGTCAGGAAGGTGATGCCAAAGGCAAGGAGAGAAGTGCAGATGGGAGAAAGCAGGAACATCGGGTTGGTCATTTCCTGGACATAGACTTCCCTTTTGTGCCCAGGGATTTGCTCTCTCATAGTCACAAAAGACTACACAAGGCAATGTGGATGGTGCAGGAGAAACTTACCTGCACTTCCAGAGGCTCTAAGAGCATCCTGGGTGAGAAACACCATTTCTGAAGTGGAGGGAGAGCACACAGTTTTTCAGACAAATAAAATCTCCCTCCCATGCCCTTTGCCCCAACTTGAAAAAAAAAAATACACCATGGCTGTGTTACTTACCTATAGAGAAGACTTGAAGGGAAATGTGGAAACTGGGGTTGTTTTGAGGATCTGTAAAGGTTAATGTCATGTTCGTCAACTAGAGTACTGGACAACTTACTAATACATACGAGGGCTGGACTGAAGGACCAAATTCCAGGGCATGTCAAGTAATGAGGTAGTTGTAGTACTTCCAGTGAGTATATTTTTCAAAGGTGGTGGGAGTCTTAGAGCCCTCTCCCAGGGCAGAGATCTCTTTCTGAGTGATCTCTAAGGGCCGGCCATCCAGCCTCTATTCTTGCAACTGCTTATTCCACTGATGCACTGGTGCATCAGTGGGGACTAGCAGGGATTGAACCAAAGATACATTTCTAGGGTGGAGGAGGCTGTGGAATCGGGGTGTTGAGAAGGGAGAGATGACATAGCCTCAGGAGGTTGGAAAGCAGTGGTACATGCTTTGCTTATTTCAAATCAAAGTTGAAGCCTGGGCCTGGTGCCCTCATCAACTGTTGCTATTGCCCTGCCATATCTCTAAGAATTATTATGTAGCTCCTAAGCCATTAACTGGGGCTAGAAGACCATCTTAAAATAAGAGTGGCTGATGGAGGATCATTATTCGGATATTTGGATGGGATATTACCATTGTAGGGCCATTTTGTCCATGCCATATTTGGAAGCTTCTTCTGAGAGGTTTTGTTTTCAGGTTAAAAATCTCAGCTCCTAGGAGTACCTGGCTGGTTCAGTCAGTACAGCATGTGACTCTTGATCTCAAGGTCATGAGTTCGAGCCCCACTTTGGGTGTGGAGCCTACTTTAAAAAAAAAAAAATCACAGCTCCTAAAGGGCACTGGATATGCAGTTGAGACACTGTGAAATCAAAGCTGGCCTTGACATGAGGCAGCCGTGTCTCAGTTATACTTGGTGAATCATAAATGTTCTATGAGGCTTTGTTGGACAAATAGATAACTCAGGGAAAATCACTTAGTTTCCCTAGGACTCAGTTTCCTCATCTCTAAAATAGGAGAAATAAGCCCTAGTCTCCTAACAGGGTCATGGTGGGAGAAACATGAGGTAATGTTTTGGTTGTTTTTTTTTCTTTAAGATTTTATTTATTTGAGAGAAAGAGAGAGAATGAGAGAGAGAGTGGGGGGGGGGGAGGAGCAGAAGGAGAGGGAGAGAATCTCAAGCAGGCTCCCCACTGAGCGTGGAGCCCAATGTGCCAATGCGGGGCTCCATCACCTGACCTTGAGATCATGACCTGAGCCAAAATCAAGAGCTGGTCGCTTAACCTACTGAGTCACCCAGGCTTCCTGAGGTAATGGTTTTTAAACACATTTTAAAAGGAAAAAGTTCTGTAGAAATGCAAGTGCATTATCACAACCTGAGTTGGAAAAGGCCTGTGAGTAGGACCTAGGAAACCTTGGAACTTGTCCAACGCAGCCCATAAATAACACATCTTGGGAAGTCTTTCACCTTCCCGGAGCCTCTGTTATCTCATATATAAATGCAGGATTATAGAATCTGTTTACTTCACGGGGGTGTTCTGAAAGTCAACAGAGATGATTATGAATTGCTCTTCTCTGATAAGTAATAAAGAAGTTAAGTTATGGGTATCTAACTCTTGCCTGTGCTCGCTTGTGATTCTGAAACCAGTTTGCCCCTGGAGAAGTGAAGCTTTTACAGGGAGCTCCCAGGCCTCCCTTTCTTCCTGCTTCTAGTCATCCACAGCATGTGTTTCCCATTAGCCTCTCCTCAGCATTCCCCTTCCGGCCCATGTTCCTTGCAATCACTGTTCACCATCGCCGGAAAGCAGAGTCTCCAAAGAATCGCCGAATGTTAGAGCTGGGCGGGGTCTCTGAGTCTGCAGAACGAACCCCTTATCTTATACATGAGAGTATGGAGGCCCAGAAAGGTCATGCAGCTATCTGGCTGCAAAGTCAGAACCAGAACCTGGGTCTAAGTCCAGTGTTCTTTTTACTGCATGTCACCTCAGGCCTTTTAAACACTGTACTTCCCAACCCCATCTTTTACAGGAAATCCCATCTGCCCAGGGTTCCGCTGAGATTCTTAATAGATGCTGTTATGTGAAGTCTGTGAGTCTGAGTTCTCCTCCCTCTGCCATCTCAGGCATCTCCCTGAAAGCCAGCCCCAAGAGTGGCATTGGTTAGCATGTTCCAAATATGGTAGGGAGAAGCTACTCCACTCAGCTCCAGTTTTTTCTTTCTTTCGTAGGAAAGCAAAAGAGAGATGAATAAGGGATGGGAAAAACTCCATCTCAATAAATCTTGGGTGGAATGATGCAGTCCGACAAGGTAAATAAAAAATGGAGCACTTGAGTACCAACTCTTGAGACAAAGGTATGTCAATTACCAGGAGTTCTGTTCACTTCATTTTCTCAACACAAAATGTCAAGTTACAATTACGGCATGCCATCATCTGTGGGTTTTTGTTTCTACTTGGGACAGTTGAATAGACATGTTGGGGGTCATATTTGTATGTATTTAGCAAAACAATTTTTTTAAGACTTTTTTTTTTGGCTGTCAGAAAGCTTAGTTTCTAGTCCCAAGGTTGTCATTATATGTGTGTCCCTGGTTGGTCACATCCCATACCTGAGCTCCAGTCTCTTCATCCATAAAAATGGGTGGGATAGCCTAGATTCTCATTAAGGAATTTTTCCATGTCAAGGTTCTGGTGTAGCCCCTCAGCTTATGCATACTGTTGTTGAATATGAGAGCCTTTTAAAAATTAGTGGTCACTTGGCCCTACCGCAGCAGCTCCTCTACACAGGAGCTCTAGAGCAAAGGGCTCTCACCAGGGCAAATTGTGAACTAACTGTCAAGCAGTGGCCGATTACCCTATCTTTCAGCTCCTGTTTCCTGACAATTCACATAACCACCCTTCAGAAGGACATGATAATGCAGTGTCTGGATTGTAAAACTGCTCATAAAACATTATGGGATTGTGGGAAGTCTGGGTCCCTGTAAGGACGGTGCTGGAATCCAGCTTGAGCCTGAGTGGAAAATAAATAATGAGCTATTTGAAACCGTCATCTTTTCCCCAAACGCAACAGAGAAAGTGAAGATAAATGGAAATACCATCAATTACTGTTTTTCCCAGTGGGAAGGTGGTAAAGATATTTAAACGATGTGTGACACAATGGAGTGTAGGTCCTAATGGAGGGCTTCCCATCCTTAACAAGGGAGAAATGTTAGCTAATGGAATGAGTAGAAAAGTTAGGAGGGGAGAACAAAGAAAGGGCAGAGATAAATGAGAGGCTGGGGGAGCCAGGCTGAGTCTACACAGAAAAATAAAAAGTGGACTGAAACGGAGCACATGCTCACACAAAGTCTGATTGCCTATTGTCCAGATGGAAACCCAGAAAGGAAACACAAGAGGATGGGACTCCCAAAACGGGGAGAATGGGGAAATGAAAAGCTTGGGCTGTAAGATTTTAGACAGCAGCACCTTTAGCCACCTTTTCTGGGCCATGAAAAGCTCTGGCTCAGGGGATGGAGCAGGGTTTTGGCCAAGGCTCAGACTTGACTTTGGCCTTCTTTCTCCCTGTAAGACCTTCCCCAGAGGTTTGACCCACCCACTTTTGGGGTCTCCCACAGGCTGCTCTGTAGATGATTCCTGAATCTACCCCTTGGGTTCCATCCCCTCTTCTTGGGTCCAGTCCTCCCATATTTCTAAACTTCCACCCCTCCTCTTCCAAACCCCACCCCTACTCAACCTAAATCTGCATTCGCTTCCTTACCTTTCCCATATGTTCACACTATGACAGTGGTACCAACTATTTCTTATATTTCCCTAGACTCAAACTTGCATTTCTTCTACTCATCTTACCTGTTTTATAGCTCCCAGATTCAGCTATTTTTTCCTAGCAAAAACTCTGTACCCACAAACTACTTTTGTCAGGACCCTCTCACACATTATTTCCAAACCACTCTAATAGCTCCTGCATGCTGACCCTGACTCCAGCTTCTTCTCCCCACTTGAATCTACCCAGTGCCCTCTTGGCAGTCTGATAGTCCTCAAACACCCTCAAAAGTCTCCAAGAGATCACATTTTTCAGCTTTTCTTTTCCATGTTTTCTTTGCTATTCTACAAATATTCTTATTGTTCCCACTCACACTCAACTGTAGTATAATCTCCTGTCCTATTGGATGTCTTATATCCTATTCAAGGCCAAAGCTAAGACCCTTTCCTCCAGAAAGCCTACCCTGAGTATTGAGACTGATGTGGACACACTTACTGCCACATATTGTCATTTGGCATTGGATTAGAAGCTGATCCACATTATCACCCTAGGGTTTGGGGCTAAATAGAGTTAACTCTTAAGCATTCATCTTCCATTCCTTAAGGCCTTCTCCAGACCTCTCCTACATGCTTGGTAAGAGCATTGTGGGTTCACTGATAGTCAATGATTACCTGTCAGCTACATGGCCAGTTCAATGATTTACAGACTTGACTTTTGAGGAAGGAGCATAAAGATCAGTCATTTCAATGTGTATTTTTTAAGAAAATGCAAGTAAGTAAAAATATTGACCATAAACATTGCCTTAACACATGACCACTTATCTGATGCTGTCCATCCTGTCTTCAAGATATCCTGATGATCTCTGGGGCTAGCACAGTCCTCTCTAGGAGGCCAGTGCATTCTACTCCTATATGTTATTCTGTATGCTTTGCAAGCACCAATTATGTTTGTTCCCAAGCCCTTTTATGCTGGTTGTAGTTATAAGTATGTAATTTATTTAAAAATTATGCAAAAATGTGAAATACAAATGCAAAGAGAATTGTTTCATTGATAAAACCAAGTCCAAGTTGATTGCTTTGGAAAAAGTCAGTAAGTAGGAAGTTGATTTTTTAAAAAATGATGTTTAATTGAGTATGGGTGAAGCAGCTCTAAGAAATTAGCCAAAAATTATAAAGGTCTTGACAAATTCTGTTTTTGCATTGCTTGGAAAACACATTTTAGGTTCTTGCTTTGCTTTAAGGAAACCAAAACTAGATTATGTAAATTATGTATTCTGGGAATGGTTTGGGGGAAAAGATAATGCAGAACTTTAATTAGAAGGCCCTTACTCAAAGGAAAATTATTGTTTTCTCAAAAAAAAAATAAAGGAAAAATGAAAATATTGGTAAATGAATATACATTTGTAAAGTTAAGCTAAAATAAAAGGTTTATTGTTTTAATGTATGTTTAAAATACTTTGACCCATTATTGACCATATTCCAGACTATGTCAGATTAAAGCAATTCTTCTCCAGTGAGCACTGCTCAACCTTAGCACAGTAAAAATTTTCCCAGAGTTTTTGAGCAGAAACAGGGTAGTTCCTCTTCTTAATGCCAGAAGCTCACACATCCACTTGTGAGGTGCAGAGATACAGCACTTCTGTGGTAGGCAGCCTCTAAGAAACCTCCCAGTAACCTATACCTCCTGGAGTTCACACCTTGTGTAATTCCCCACCTCATCCCATCAGGCTGTCCTGTTGTGTGACAACAGAATATATCACAATAGAATAAACATAATAGAATAAATCATAAGTGATAGTGTGTGATTTCCAAGACTGGGCCATAAGAGCTTTGAGCTTGGTATCTTATATTACTAACTCACCCTGGGGGAAGCCAACCACCATGTTGTGAGGACACTCAAGGAGCCTTGTGGAGAGACGCTTGTGGTGAAGAAGTGAGGACTTGACAACAGCAAATACCAACTTGCCAGCTTGTGAGTGAGCCACCTCGGAAGTATATTTTCTAGCCCTAGCCAAATCTTCAGATGACAGTGGCCCTCCCTGACATTTGACTAAAGCCTTATGAGAAGCCCTTAGCCAGCAAAGTCTAGCCAAGTTATTCTTGAATCTATGATCCTCCGAAACAGTGAGAGATACTAAATTATTATTATTCTTGCTTTAAGCCATCATGTTTTGGAGAGATTTGTTATGCAACTACAGATAACACACCATCTTCCCAACAGAGCTGCTATTTCTAACCAGGGAGAACCTGATATTGAGAACTAACAAAAAGAAGAATGCCCACTCTACTGAGAGTACAAAGGACACATTGCTTTTTGTCCTCATGGATCTTATAAAATGAGAAAGGAGAAAGAAGAAAACTTCATTTTCAACAGCTTCTGGGACAAAACCACAATGCAAAACAAATTTGCTCAATAGTTTGATGGTCAAGAGCAAGGCAGAGTGAATGGGCACCAGAGAGAGAACTGTTTACCCTTCTATTCACATTTTAAAGCTCACCTACACGTGTCACATACCCCCTAACAGAGTCAGAGGGAACGATGAGGAGCCCCGGGGATCATCCAGGTCAGGGTGGGCTTCATGAACCCTGGGTTCCAGATACAATTCTGTGAAGATTCTCTACCACGTAGTGCAAACATGTTTTCTTTAAGTAAAGCACTCTTGGGTCTAATAACAGCAATGCTCACTGGCAGATTGGTCATAGCTTACTGAGTGCCAGTCAATACTCATCACTTCTTTCCTCCTTATAAAAGTCTTGCTAAAACTTGAGAAATCAAATGATGAATCTGGTGCTTCAGCCTGACCAACCCAACTATGTATGACCAGTTGCATTTTCCTAACTATTCTCCTACCTAATTGCTAAGCCATGGATCTGAGGCTTGCACCAGGAGGGAATCCTCTGCCTGCCTCAAACAAAGCACCTCGAAGCCATCATCAAAAGGGAGACAGTGCCCCCGTTTCCCCTGGAAACAAAATAAGAAGGAAAGCTAGTTGATCAGGGACTTGGGGTAAATCTACCTTTCCAAGTGATCCAACAACTTTTGAAATGTCTTCCTCCTTCTCACCCCAGTTTCATTTAAATTTTTCTACAGTTTTGATCAGATCAATATTCTGCTTAAGAACCTGAAATGACTCTCTAAAGCCACCAAATAAATGTCCCAGCATCCTAGCATGACACTTAAGTGGACTTGATAATGACACTTCGAATATAGCCTGAAGGTACTTGCCAGTCTTATGTCTACCCACAACTCATGGATGTGAATCTGGAGTCCCAGCAAATGCTGACCATCCTTGGAACACACCAAACACTTCTGGGTCTCTTGCTTTCACTCCTGTCATCTTTTCTCCCTGAAATGTTCTCCTTCCAATCACCAGCTTTCCATACATTAGAGTCCAATAGTTCCAACACCACAAACTATAGGAGCCCCCCCCCTCCGACATTGCCAGTGACTATTGCCATTTCTGGACTTTTATGCCACTTACTTACAAGAAATTATTTTCTCATTCAACAGTGCAGCTGGGGCCTAGGTTCTGTATATATTTTATGTCCCTGTGAGCTGGTAAGTGCCTAGAGGATGGGAATCAGATCTCATTCCTTGCCATTTCCCCCATAGCACCTAGCAGTATCCTTGGCATTTACAAGGACCTTAATATATAGTTGATGCTCCCACTACTCTCTATATCTTGCTTTTCCAACTCAGCTTACTGCCTGCCCCAAGTACACATTTATTTCCAAGGGAGAACTGCAAAAAGACAAGAGCATGGATCTGACATGGGATGGGCAGTGCCATTTCCCTGAATAACTTTATTCAAAATGTGCCCACTTAGCTATTTTTCACCTCCAAATCCAGTCAGTTATTTGACTGGACTGACTTCAGGTCTTAGAAGGTGGTAAAGTACATGGCTACCTTGAAGGTAAAATTGGATGGTAATTTTAAAAATGTTCTTGGGGTGCCTGGGTGGCTCAGTCAGTTCAGCGGCGACTTTTGATTTTGGCTCAGGTCATGATCTCAGGGTCCTGGGATCGAGTCCTGCATCAGGCTCACAGCTCAGTGGGGAGTCTGCTTCAGGATTCTCTCTCTCCCTCTGCCCCTCCCCCCTGCTCTCTTTCTCTCAAATAAATAAATAAATCTTTAAAAAAATAAAAACATAAAAATGTCCTTTCCTCCTTCAATCCCTTCTTTAAAAAAAAACTATTCTTTTTTTTTTTTTTTAAGATTTTATTTATTTATTTGACAGAGAGATAGAGAGAGAGCACAAGTAGGCAGAGTGGCAGGCAGAGGGAGAGGAAGCAGGCTCCCCCTGAGCAGGAAGCTGGACGCAGGGCTCAGTCCCAGGACCCCAGGATCATGACCTGAGCGGAAGGCAGCCCCTTATCTGACTGAGCCACCCAGGCGCCCCCCCCCCCAAAAAAACTATTCTTAACTTACTTCTTAAGTTCTTCCATTTAAGAATCAATGTTTAGTTTTTTATGTAACTATCCTTGGGAGAGGCCACACTTAAGATGAGAAGATTATCATCAGCAATAACCATGATAGATGAGCCGTAAGAAATAAGGCTCTGGGACTAGGGAAGTGCAAGAAGCAGGGGTAGGAGAGAGGATCACTTAGAACAGTAAGTGCTAAAGTACCCAAGAAAACAAGTTTGGTGAATTTGCTGAAGTTTGTTCTCATCCCTAGTAGAATTTTACATGGCAACTCTTCATGGATCAGAAAACCTCTCTGCTGATGAATAACAACAATCCTGACACTTTTTTTAACCCACCCACCCCCCGCTCTAACCTAATTGCCTGTGACAGAGAGCCAGCTGTATCCCTGTGATGTAATTATTTTCTTTCTGGGGTCCATCCTGTGGGTTCATGTACATGCACATAAGCGCCCGTGTGTGTGTGCACACACGCGCATGCTGTGTAGGCACGGAGACAGCTCGCTGATCCTTTACACCCCATTCATTTTCCCTCCTAATATGCTACATCAGAAGCACATTGAAATTTCTGGGTGTGTAGTAAAACACGAATCTATGGAAAATAAATTAACCTAGTAAAATCCATTCAAATGATCAAATGTCCTGTAAAGGTAATTTGAGAGGAAAAAAAAAAAAAAACTACTGGTTTTGATGGCAGTTTAAAATATCTTTTATTTCTCATAAATAATAGGCTAGTTAAAATGCCCATTTTACTTATATCATGGTAATGAGTTCTATGTGCCATTCCCAAATCCTCATTCTTCTCTCCTGAAGCCTTCCCAATAATAATAATGACAATAACAATAACAACAATGGTCATATACAACAAAGAGCAAAGATCATTCGAAAGTTTTCTTCCTCCAAAGAGGAATTTTTGAATGGCTGCACTCTGCGTCTTGAATGCATTATGGTTAATTTCAGATTCCGAGGATGATTAACTCTGACTGGTGGAATAAAAGGCCACGACCAATTATTATTCAGAAAAATCCTGCTGTTTAGCCAAAGAGCGTACAGTGCAATCCAGTCCTTGATGTTCCTGTGATAAATGCTCACATGACAAGGTTATTTGGTGTAGAGCAGCCAGAGTGGTTGCTATGGCAACCTGTTCACAATGCTCATAAATCTGAGGTGTAGTTATCCTTGCTGTGTATGCAAAAAAAAAAAAAATAAGGAAAGAAAAAAGAAACCTACAAAGCCAACTCAAGCGGTTTAATTTACAGTGCTGCCTCAAAAAAAGAAAAAAAATGGGCAAATGAATTCTAAGATAATAGACCTCTCCATATTATATTCTTTCACAATACGGGCACTTAGGACTCAAATGCGCTCTTCAAAGCCAAAAAGACTTTTAAGATAATCATTATGGTAGAGAATATAGGTCATCATTAGCACCAAGAGTGACAAAAATAAAAGAGGTGGTTAGAAATTTGAGTTTGCCCGCATCAATTGTTTTCCCTTGGCACGGTTAGCAATGCAAACAGCTGTTGACAGTGCGTCAGGACAGGTACATTCAACGGGGAACAAATGGCTTTTTTAGTCGCTGCTTCCCATAAATGATGGGCTGTGAGTCTAAGAGGCCAAAGGTCAAGCAGACAATGATGAAATATCCCCCACAGACCCAGTGTCAGGTGGTTCGATGTTAAGATCGCTCTGATATGGTCTCTCAGCCTCGATTTCAGCTCCACTCAAGCCCCATTAGAAATAAGGGCAGCCTATTAAACCAGCAGGTGGCAAGGGTTTCTCATCTCGGGTATAAGCTCCCTGGCCACCTGGCTCTTTGACCCCCTGTGGCTTATTTCAACCATTATCAGTTTTCTAAATAAAAATTGGGGAAGAGTTGAACCCTTTGAAGTGGCAATTCTTTAACACTTAGGAATGTGAGAGCCATTGGCCTGAAGTTATCTAGAATGACAGGGAATTCTAGTATGTTAATGGCCTAGTTTAAATTAAGACTAATATTTGACTTATGCCACCCACAGTGGAGGTGGCTCAGTCAGAGAGCTTTGATGGGCATGTTCAGTACGTGACCAAGTCTCAGTGTATACACACATGTTGTGGCATTCTGAGGAGTACAACAAACCACACATTTGCTTGGGCAACACCGGAACTGTTCCCATAGAAAATTAGAGAATGAAGACAGAAACACACCCACTGCACCTGGGTCTTAATTCTCAGTGAAAGCTTAAGTCTTTCCGCTACTCTGTGCTCAAGAATACCTACAGGATATGGGACTTCTAAACCTACTCAGTAGGTCAAGGAGGATCCTGACCAAGATGTGTTTGGTAGCCGCAGAGCTGGCTTACTCACATAGTCAGCAAGTGCATACCCAGTTTATCAAAATTTGCTCCACCTACCTTTTTAAGAATGCCTAAAAATTTGTCATTTGAGATAATTGCTTTGGTTTAAGATGTATCCTCTCCTTTTAAAAAGCAGACACCCTTGTGATCTGAAGAGGTTAAACACACACGCAGACCTGAGTGCAATGTAGCCATGCAGACGTTAGTACAAAGAAGTTGATAAGACTATTTGCCGAGAACACACTGGGCACTCAGGATGGGAAGAGCCCTAGAAGGAGAAAAGGGATGGCTGGGGCTCCTCAAAGATAACCCTGTCTCCAAGACCGTGAGACCCTTGAGGATAGGGACTGTATTTTCCAGTTATTGTATCGTCAATGCCCAGCACAGTGCTTGGCACACAGAAAGGCCCACTGCATCTCTGAGGAACGGATGCAATTCTGTAACTCCGCAGAGGACAAACTTTCCTCTGGAAAAGTGAATTGCTCATATGTCCAAATGTTCCAATGCACTTTTCTTTGTATACATGGATGGATTGGTAGGAAGAGAAAAAAGAGTGATGAGAGAAAGAGAGAATAAGGAATTTCCTTCTTAAATTGTTGGGTTCTCTCAGAAGATTCCTCTGTTCACAATCATTCTTCTAGGATTCCAAAAATCTTGGAAAACTCTGAGTGTGCCATTGTTTATTATTTAACTAGGGCCACTTTCCAAACGGTGGGAGATGGGGTTGGACTATATGCACTGCATCGTAACTCAGGCCTGCAACGCTGCATGCTGAGTGCTGGGCCCAGAGGGGCACATTTCTCCTTCGGCCACCCGGAGCTCAGTCACCTCCTCCATGATACTAAATGTGGCTTTGCCGAGGCTGACTTGCTCCATTTGCGGTAAATTAGAAATTCTGCAGATGTACCCTTATTTTCCCAATACTCCACAGCAAGGAAGTATATATGCCCCTGTTTGATAATAATGATATTGACTCTCTTTAACTGAGCATTTTTTTTTAATGCCAGGTACAGATATCTGTGCTTCACATATAGACCTACACATGATCTTCTCTCTTACCAAACTCTCTGGGGATACCTGTAGGGTTTTTCACCTACATAAAGTTACATGTGTGATCTCATTTGAGCCTCACAAAACAACCCAGAAATAGGTACTATTATTACCTTATATAGAGACGAGAAAACGATGGCTTACAGACCAGGTTAAGCACCTGGCCACAGTCACACTGCTAGTGTGAGAAGTAATGAGACTGGGAGCAAGAACAGTTGCTCCAGAACCCTCCTTATTAACTACTATGGCTCAGCATTGGCAGAAACAGGGGGAGTCTGATCGCCTTGCTGAAGGATAAAGTTGGGAGAAAAAGCAACCATGTTTTTTAAACGCATTGGAATTCTGAATCTTAAATGTTGCCATTACCTTAAAATTCTGATTGCTCCTTCTTATTAAGTAAGGACAGGAAAGAATGCCTTACTGGAAGTCGGGGACTTGGATCTGAGTCCAGATGAGGAAAGAGAAAAAGGAAAGGAAGCTGAGGAATCCTAGCACACTATGGTTGTTTGAATACACTTTAACTCAGGCACGTCTTTGATGCAACCACCTTTGGTAAGCCTTCTTACCACATTGCAACACAATTCTCTAAGCAATTCTACAACTCTACAAGCTCAGCAAAGAGACCCTATTGGCAGAAAAAGCTTCCTTTTCTGGGGGGCAGAAATAGTGAAGTTTCTTCTTACTCCTCTAAAGAGAGGAGATTCTCCTCACCAAAAGTGCCTAATAAAGCTTTCCAACACTCTGTAGATAACATTAGCTAATACAAGCTACTGTGTATAATGATCTTTGCATGAGCTTTAGCTCTCCCCCTGGACCTTAAGCTCCTTTAGATGGGCACATGGTTTTATTTATCTTTATCTTCTCCCTAATGATCGACAAAAGACACTTCAGAAAAATAGTAACAGCAACAAAACTGACAAGCTGAAGATAGAATGCCAGTTTCTGCTTCATCTTAAAAAATCAGAAAATTTGGCAACCCAACACTAGTCCCAGGTTCTTGCATGGAGCTGAGTTGCAGCTGCCCCCTCGGGACAGGGCTTGTCACGGCTCTACCTGGCCACTCCACCTATTTACATCACAGGGCCAGCCGCACGAAGAGCTGAGTTTAAGAACCCCACAACAAAGAAGTGAGAAACAGGAGAAGGGCAAGGCCTCCTGGTTCAGTTGCTTCATAGCATTTTTCTACCATCTCAGGATTAGCCATTTTGGTTATCTTGATCCTGATCGGCACCTATGATGCATCCTATGACGTTTGTCCCACTTGGATGTGCTTTATCTTACTTCACACACCCAGAGATTTGGGGTCTTCACGGTAAGGAAACTTAAGGGGACTAAGGACAAGCAAATAATTCTCTGGGGATGGGCTGACCCTCAAGCTCAAATCTGGTGATTATATCAAATCAAGTGATTATAAAAGCAGGTATGTGAACCTCCCCTGCTCAACTGGACAGTCTCCACTCTGAGCTGAGAACACAGGCCAAGCTCCTGGGACCATATGTTGCATTGAAAACCATAAGTTAGAGGGCCCGAAACCTTTCTGTTTTCTCTCTTTTCAGTTCTAGTTACCGCTAATTTACCCATTATCAGGTCAAAGAGGCCAGAAAAAGCTTAGAATATGATGATAAAAATGCCTATAGGATGCACACTTATTTCCCAGGACAAAACGTTGTTCCATATGGGAAAAAAATCCTGCTAATATTTTGATTTGCCAAACCTCGAGCAAAGCTGTCCCCCTATGGTTAAGACTTTGGCCTTACTCTGCAATCTCTATTCAGCCGTTCAGTGGTTTGGCCAGGCAGTGCGTAAGGCAGTGGGAGGTACAATGGGGAGCAACAACAGAAATACCTGGCCCCTGCTTTCAGGGGCACACTGTCTATTTGGGGAGACAGAGGCTAATCAAGTAAGTACCAGGATGAAAAAGAAAGTTGTTCTCTGGGAGGATCCAGATCTAGCCGTGGTTGGGAATGTATGTGTCCAGGGAGGGGAGGGTGCGTCCAGGGAAAGCTTTCTTGAGAAACTGTCCTTTGAGGGTGTAGCCTGTGATGTCTGTTCTGGAGCCTCACATAGAATAAGTGCTGGGGACCCCTGCTCCAGGGATCCCACCCAGGTCACCATGCTCACTGCTCCTTATCTTTCAGTTCAAGCATCTCATTCTCAGGGCAACTTTGACTGACATTCACCCTCCATCCTAGGTTGAGTTCCCCGCCGTAGTTGTCCCACATCTCCCTATCAAACCATGACGTTGTAGCAAGGGTAAGATGAGGACCTGTCATCTCTGCTACCCAGGACCTAGTCCACCTTGGGTCAATGCTTGCTGTGGAGTGGACGGGTGATCTCCGAGAGAACAGAGATGACATGGTTTGCACTGTGGGTGTGGGGAATTGAGTCTGTGTTATGGGGAGATTCAAATTGGCTTACACAAAGATAAACCATCTGGGTAGATCAGAGCTCTTAACACAGTGAAGTTTGGTTTTGAAGGCTGACGATTTTGTTTCCTGAGACTCAGCTGACTAGTTTTCATTTATCCTAATAAAGGCAGCAATGTTCATTTAAATTAGCAACTTCTGGTGAGATTAACAGGTTAAATAGAAAAGTACTGCGTAAGTTTGCTAATTATACTCCTCTATAGTCAGTATCTAGTACTTGACTCAATTACACACGTGCATATATACAGTCAATTCTCATTATTTGAGGGAGTTACATTCTAGAAAGTTGCTTCTAACACTGAATTAGTGAATACTGAGCAATTGCTCCTACGGGAAATACAGGATTAGGTTCCTGAGAGCCTCTGGTCACATTTTTGCCAACCGATCAATACATAATATTGTTTTATATGTGTTTCTGTTTAAAGATACCTTATATAATATATATCATTAATTCATTAATGTTGAAGTCATGGCCAGCAGCATGATATCTCTCATGAAAATATATCATATTTAATTCGTGCCTGAATGAAGCTTATCTAACACACATATTTTCCTTGTAAGGCACACCACAGCCTTCTTGAACTTTAGGAACACTAGATAGGACCTAAGCACTGTGCTGGAGGCCATTTTAAACAGGAGAATCACTAACAAAAAGCACAAAAATGCAAAAAAAAATGTGGCACTACATAAACCACAAAAAGACACTTGTTTGCCATATGACAGCTGAAACAAGAAGGCAGAGTGTCTTCTTGTTTGACTTAGCTGGGAATGTGTGAGTCAGGCAACTCATTTTTTCACCGTTCTCCACATGTCCTTGAATGACACTATGAGTATTGTGAAAAACACTGTGAGTATAGATTTTGGGGTTACAAATAAATTTTAGCATGTAGGTGAATTTTCAATATGAAATCTGCAAATAAGGATCAAATGTCTGTATAAATATATAGAAAGAAATATATCTATATACATAAGTATATTCTTCAGCACATTACCTGCCATACAGTAAGTGTCCAATAAACGTGTTTTGAATGAATTAGTAAGATTTGCTATTTAACATGGTAAAAAATAAAACATTTTGGTTAAGAGAGAATTCATATATTTCATATGAGGTACTATAAAGCATATTCAGTAATAAAATGCTACTGAACATAATTTAATCTTTTGATCATCTGCCTCACAGATTCTTATAAAGGCCATCCCAAATGACCTCACCATGAAAGTTTATAAAGTTCACTTAAAGTTAAATAACTTCTCTAGAATATACTGCCCATGTGGATTTGGGGGCAGTGGTGGTGAGGAAGCACAATTATTTACTCAATCCTTTTGTTTCTTCATTTTCATCTAAGAAAAGTCCTGAAAATGCTCTTTTGGAAAAGGGGTGGATGGAAGGAAAGTTTGCCTTGAAGGTCAATGGACTGGGTTTACTTTGGAAGAGGCAATGCCACCATACAGAACTCTAGAATTTTCTTTCTGGTTTTTTCACTTCTTAGTCATAAAAGGGTTTAATTATATTTTGTTGAGTGAAGAATCATGGGCACCAAAAGGCTTGATGATAAATAGTCTGTTCTATATGTAGCAAAAGAAAGCTCAAGAATGAGCATTAAGGTAGGAGGAGAAGAAGGGAAGGAAAGTAGAAAGACGAGGGAGTAGCCACAAGCCCTGATATGACTCCTACAACCAGCTGTCACTGGCTGTGGTGATGATAATAAAAACAAAAACAGTAGCTCACATATATATTATACTCTTTAGTTCTCATATGAAGTATCTCATTTAGTCCTTATAACAACTTCTTGCATTTGATCATGAGAAGAATGATGAGCAGAGAATCAGATGCACTTGTTGACTTCTGGAATCTCACCTCTCCAGTGGCAGTGTGGAAGTGGGACTTTTGAATCCAAGTCAATGCTCTCCCACCTGCCCTTGGAGAGCTGTAACTGGAGGGATTGGAGCTCTGAGCCAAACGTTTGGTGAGCAGGAGTCAACAGATACTTGAATAGCTGAGCAGTTGAGCCATTCCCAGAATCCATTTGGTTAAATTCATAGACTCAAAGCATTGGTTAAATAAAATAAATCTTAGGGATAACATTGTAGATCTCTATTTTTCAGATTAGGAAACCAGTCCTAGAGGGGTAAAGTGAATTACAGTAATAGAGCTAGTTAGTAGTAACGCCTAGTCTTGAACACATGCCTCCAAATTCTGGGTCTTCTTCCTGCCAGCCTTATGCTATTTCTACTGTCACTGCACTCCTTTCCCACAGCTTTACAATTTTGAATTTTCCTGATGGAGTTTCAAATACATGGTGTGGGGAAATCCTCTCTGTGGTTCACAGATAAGAATTGTAGACTTCCCCACTGTATTAATTAATGGCCTCATTAATCCACATTTAACTGTTCAATTAAATGTTTAATGTAACGCTTAGAGGTGCCATCAATTACCATGTGTGAAGCAGCTCTTGGAGATCCTAGCCTGGAAGCTGCTATGTACATGTGCAAAATTCCTGTCATTCGGACACACCATGTTATCTCATAGAGCTCTATTCAGGGAAGGTGCGTAGTTACCACTCTGGTTTAACTCAGGGTGGATTAAATCAGTGCGTTGGAGAATGGAATTAAATGCTTTGCTGTAATGACTCACATCCTCACAAGTACCACTCATTAATTGTAGGTGCTACATGACATAAATGTGCTAGGGGATGGCAAATATAATATTTTGAATGCTTTCCTTTCCCAGAATTACCCCAGAGAGAGAGAGAAAAATGATCTCAGTGGTGGTTACTGAAAACATATGCCAGCTTGATTTCCCCAGCAATGATATTAACAGTGAAGAGTAAAGCATTTGTGCCTCAGTGCAAAGAAAGGCAGCTCGATTTCCACCAAATGTATTTCAGCCTGACCTAGGTAATAATTAAGCAAGTAACGTGGGGAGATTCATAATTGCAATTGCTTATTATGTGAGCGAAAATGGTAAGATTTGTTTCTGTGGCAGAGTTCCTCTACATAGGCCCACAGATTAGAGCTTGCAGTTGCCCCTTTGCAATGCCAACAGATGGATGTCATGTGTTGTTTGAATGGACAGTGGTGCTGTACTCCAGGGCCAAGCCTATGTCTTGCACTAGCTAAAAAAACACAGGATTTTAAAAGTTGAGCTCAGGCAATTAACTACTATTGGTGTCCTGAGTGAGTGCAAACATTTTGCTTTGTAAGTAGATATGGAGGAGACTCAGCCTTTGTGAGAAGAGTCTTTGGAGCGAAAGGTGAGAATATCCGGTACCTGGCTCCTTGGAGTCTGCCCCTGTGAACTCTCATCTACCCGGAGTTTTCTTCTGAGGGCCTGGGTGGGTCTGCTCAGTGTCAGGATAGGAGGAGACTGGGTGGGTGCGGGGTGGGAGGAAGGGGCAGTCCAAACCAGGCAGAATCCAATAGCAAGGCTCAGCATCAAGAAAAAAAGCTGTGCTAGGGACAGCATTCAAAGCATCTCTTCTAAGTGAGCAGCTGGGTTAAAATTACGAGGTAGATTCAAATGAAAGGAGAGACATTCAGGAATGAACTTGAGTTAGGCATGAATGTGACGCTATGAGGTGGACACATACATGGTAAAACCTGGTCAAAATCTTTGCCAGATAAGGAGGTTTTCATCTGGGTGTTGGGTGGAGTCTGGTGGGTACAGGGGAAAATGAACTTCTAGAATGAAAAAATCCTAATAGTGAGGATGGAAAAGAACTGGAGAGGCAAGAAAAGGAGTTTTTAGAGAAGTATTGTTATGTGTTATGATTTGAATCTCAAAGATACCAAAATAGATTAGATATTTTTAATTGGCTTTGGTCATTAAATTTTATTTCTTTGAATATGACACTGCCTCAAAACAGAACCGTATGGGTCCTCAGGATTTATTAGGGTTATATTTTCCTCCACAGAGAAGAATTCGATGGGACAAATCCTGATATTGACCTCTGTTTCAGCAATAAATACTCTCTGATTTCTTATTGAGATACAGAATTCTTCTTGGATGCCCTGGATTCATCTGAATTCTTCCACTTCAACCCTTTGCTATGTGTTAACTCTCCTGGTTTTAGGGTGCTGATGTGTTCTGCTCACTGATGTCCTTCTCCCTAAACCTTTCGCATCTCAGAGCTCCAGAGGTGTTTCAACTGCTTTTCTGCCTTTTTTTCTTGGAGCCGTTCCTGCACATTCTCAGACCGCTCTCCTGCCCTGGGGGATGTTCTGCAGCTTTCCAGACTGTTCTATAAAGTGACCTGAGGACTTACTTCCAAGTAAGCACATTATTAACATGGAGTCACAAAATGCCAACTGGCAGAGACCTACATTTACTGGTCTAAGTTTTTTCAAATTATATGCTAGAAAGCCCTAGAAATCCCACATGGAAGTCTTGAGGGCTTCTCAGGACAGTGCTGGTGGAAATGAG
The DNA here is from genome assembly GCF_004348235.1 of Phoca vitulina. NCBI lineage: Eukaryota > Metazoa > Chordata > Mammalia > Carnivora > Phocidae > Phoca > Phoca vitulina. The sequence continues at coordinate 50,086 of NW_022589890.1, forward strand.
AATGAGGCTGAGTGGGAAGTCTTCCATCCTCAATCATTACAACACTTTTTTTTTTTTTTCCTGTTTTATGTATTGGGCTTCTGGGCAAATTTTGTTCCATTGCTGAGAAAATAGGATTGACAAACACTAATACAGCTGCACCCTCTCCAATGCACAGAAACCAAAGTAAAAATCTAAAGAGGTGAATGACCTTACCACAGAGACTCAGCTCGTCAGTGGCCAGACCAGGGAGAAACTCCAGCTTTAGTCTTCTTCCCACTGTACTAGTGGTTTGCCACCTGGCTGATCACAGAGACACCCAGGGTCTCTCCTGGGGAGATTCATTCACTAGAAATAGGGAGTATAGTCTGGTAATATGTAATCATAAGTCTCCCAGGAGATTTGGACAGATTTGGAAATTACTGTATCATGCCCACAGTCCACCAAGCTTCCCATTCCAGCAAGTACGAAGCACCATAAGGAAGACCCCTCCCACTAATAGGAAGAAGGAAGTTAGGTAGGGAACTCAGGAGTTGGCCAAATTCTCTGAGCTCCCCAGACCATAAACTTTCTTACATAGGTGTGTACTGCACCAGCTTCTGATTTATGGATTGGAAATCTAGCCTTATTATATAATGCAAAAATTAGTAATATCATAATACATTTGGCTAATTAACCCCTCATGTACCAGGCATTGTGCTAGATTGTAAGAATATACAGACAAAAGTGTCATATCTAATGGAGGGAAACAGACAAGTTAATGACACATATAACTCTGGATTTGGCAGGAACAGTATGAGCAAAGATGCAGATGTGTGGGAGGGCTGCAGGTATTCTGAAAACTGCAAGAAGCTTAGCATGGACAGATAGAGGGGAAAAAGGGGCTGGTGCCAAAGTGAGAAACGCTGAGCCTAGAGGGGTGGATATGGCTGGATCATGGAAGTCCTCACCAACCTTCACCCTCTGGGTGCTGGGAAGCCACTGAAGCATTTTAAGCAGAGGAATTTGGTGATCGAATCGGACTCATACAGAGCATCCACTCATTCGTTCATCTCTGACTGTTTCTGACACTGGGGATACAAAGGAGGATAGACCAAGCATGGTCCCTACCCAGCACGTAGGGTGAATCATGCCGAAGCCATGAACGAGGCTGCAGAGTGCCCACTAAGTTCCTGCCTCCTCCCGTGCCAAGGCTGCACCCTGGCACAGGCTCTCCAGCCGGCTCATGTGAGCACGAGTGAGCAGGAATGCAGAGAGCTCAGGAGCAACCTGGCTCAAGAGTCGGAGAGATCCCACTACACCCATGGCCCAAAGCTATAGAGCACTATTGTGGCTTCCAAGCAATTATTACCATTACTAGCTTAAAAGTTAAAAAAAAATAGATGCTTCGACAAAATTACATTATTATCCTTAGAATTCTGTGATAGAATTAATTATTATTATCCAGTCATAGACTGAATAGTGCCCCCCCTATTCATATGTTGAAGCTTTAACCTCTAATGACTATGTATGGAGATAGGGCCTTCAAGGAGGTAACTGAAGTTAAATAAGGTCATAAGGCTGGGGACCTAATCTGATAGGAAGAGGAAGAAACACCAGAGCTCTTGCTCTCTGCGTACACAGAGGAAAGGCCATGTGAGGACGCAGACAGAAGGCGGCTCTCTGTAAGCTGAGGAGAGAGGCCTCGCAGAAAACAAATCTGCTGGCACCCTGATCTTGGACTTCCAGCCCCCAGAACTATGAGAAAATAAATGTCTGTTGTTTATGCCATCTAGTCTGTGGTATTTTGTTACAGCAGCCCTAGTAGATTAATACACCCTGTCAGGGACTACTGAAGTAGGAGAATTTTTTAGGAGCTAGGAGCTAAAGGAAGATCTGTCCTGTAAGTGTGCACAGGAGTGGTGAAGCCCCAGATGCCATCCTCTGAACAGTTCACCTATGACAGGAAGCTAAATTCCACTTGAGATTGGTTAAACCCTACTATAGCTCCGCTGTTCTAGATTTATGCAAGAGGTCTGAATTCTGGTCTCAGGACTGCCACCAACAAGTCTGTCAGCTCCTCTCAAAGATTCAGATTCCTTGTTTGTAAAATGAGGATGTTGGCTGGGGGTGGGTTGGGGGAGGGTGGCTGAATTCTTGTGATATCCTTTAGCCTACCCAGACACAATGATTTTATGATTCTTTTCCTCCTAGCCTCCCAGATAGATATTTCAATATTGACAAGATCTATTGGGACGTTCGCCAGATAAACACACCAACGGTATAGCTATCTAGAAGTGGCCCACTTGCAATAAACCTGATTGGGGAAAGAAATGGACAATTAATTTCAGGCAAACAATAAAAATGTGTGAAAATTAAAGATGTAGAGAAACTAATAATGACAGTGATGAGGGCTGGCTCTGCCTTTATTAGTGTCTTTTGTGTTCTTTTATGAAACGTCTATTATCGGCGAACTGGCTGATTATTCTCTCATAATTACTTCATACAGAATAATTAAATAAAATGCAGACAATAATCTTTTATAGACAATTACAAAGAGAAACATTTTTGCGGAAGGAAAGGAGAGGAGGGGTGTTGGGTAAGAAAGCTGGAATGTGATTCCTCGTTCTGGGGTTTTCCTGGGGGCTCCTTTGCCAGCTCCTGGGTCTCTGCTAAGACCTCCAAAGGGACTGTAGGCCTCTGTCATAGGTGCTGAGGGCCTAGATCCTCACTTCTTTGACTAGAAGGGGATTTGGCTCCCTGGTAGGTATGGGTGTGTGGACAGATTTTATAAAGAAACTCTTGATCCAAATATTCACCTGCAAAGCCACATTCTCTTATAGCCATCTGGGGATGTCAAGACAGTTAAGATGACAGGCTTTGAAGCCAGACAGGTCCAGATTCAATTCCCTCTTCTTTTTTTTTTTTTTTTTAAGATTTTATTTATTTATTTGACAGAGAGAGACACAGTGAGAGAGGGAACACAAGCAGCGGGAGTGGGAGAGGAAGAAGCAGGCTTCCCGTGGAGCAGGGAGCCCGATGCAGGGCTCGATCCCAGGACCCTGGGATCATGACCTGAGCCGAAGGCAGACGCTTAATGACTGAGCCACCCAGGTGCCCCTCAATTCCCTCTTCTTGAAACTATGCCTTGGGGATCATTACTGACACTTCTTTCCTCCTCACCCATCACATCTAATCCATCACCAGTGGTCTTAGGGAGTCTGTGTCTCAAATATCTCCTAAGTCTTCAACTGTTACATCTACTGCCACCACCCTAGGCCATCATCTCTCTATTGGCCACTGCAATAACCTCCATATAAGTATCTCTGCTAAAAGTCTTGCCCCCATATAATTAGTTCTCCATTAAGTAACCAGTGTGATCTTGGAAAAACATAAGGTAGATTAGGTCACTCCTGTATTTAAAACCCTACAGGGGCTTCCTGTGGCACTTATAAGGAGATGTACCAAATCCTTTTGCTGAGCTACACAGGTCTGCCTGGTGTGGGCTCACCTAGCTGCCTTGCCCTCATTTACTCCTCTCTCCTCTCCCCAGCCATCAGCCTCCTGCCATTTCTCTTGCATGGCTGTGGCTTTTCTAAGCTTAGGGCTATTATATGTACTTTGCCTTGACTTCTTTTCCTAGGTAATTCTATATATTGTTCACATTCATTAATGAGGACAAGGATTTTCATTTGTTTTGGTCACCTAGCATAGTGCTTACCTTCATTAAGCCAATATTTGGGAGGGGGTGGGCTAATAAAGTAAATACATAAAAATACTTGTAGTATTAAATAATAATAGGTGAGAGGGAGAAACTAAAGAAAGGGAGATGGATAGACTATGGCTAGGGATGCTGTCAAGGGTTGCCATTTTAAACAGGGTAGAAGGGAAGGCCCAGGAAGATGAAATTTGAGTAAAGACCTGTAGGGGGAAGGGGGTGAGCCCTGTCACTGAGAAGTCTTCAAAGAAGCAGCACCTTAGTAGGTTGGGCACACCCAGCACCCAGATCTTAGCTTCCAGCTGCCATCATCCACTAAAAAGAACCAGACAGCCTTGGAGGAATGGCTGACTCCAGGGATGGGGCAGGGAAAGTATAATTCAATGAATTGCTCAAAGAATGACACAGCTAGATGAAAAGGACACAGGAGCCAGCTTGAAGGAACTCCTGCTGGCCAAATCTAGGACAAAGCTGAACATCAAAATAAATAATGATAGGAATGAATTATGACCCGTTGAATAAAATAGAAATCCATGAGTCAATGTTGATATAAGTAAACAAATGAATAAAAACATGGGGAGAAATTAAAGCTCTTTGTTACAGGAGAATGCCAACTAATAAATATAGAAGGAAGGAAGGAATTAGGAAGTCACCATTTGTCGATCATCACACTAACAACTCAGGCAAGAAAGAAACATCAGTGGAGGCTAGAACTAGTGGATAAAATAGGATCACAAAAGAGATCTTTACATTATCTCAGAATATCTACAAACTACTGATGACATTCAAAAGGGAAAAATAATTTTATAATGGGGAAACCTGGAAGACACCTCTTAATTAAGTGGATCACAGTATCAACATGAATGGGACAAACTGACACTGTGTGCCACCTGAGGGATGCCAACGTGCAGAATAGCATTAATCCTGGGATTTCCTGCCCAGAATGCACAACCTGGGTCTAATCATGAGGAAGGATATGACCAACCCTGGTTAAGGGATATTCCACAAAATGACTGCCTTGTAATCTTCAAAAAGGTAAAGTGTGTGAGATGTAAGAACAAACCGAAGGACTGTTCCAGATGGAGGAAAACTAGAGTCGTGACAACTGGGTGTAATCCAGCAACCTTTTGCTATAAAGGTCATCTTTGGAGCAGATGGTGTAGCTCCTGGGGTCTCTGGATGACGAGTCTATAAAATTTCCTTGTACTATTCTTGCAACTCTTTTTATAAATTTGTTTCAAATAATATTACATTAAAAAAATTTACCCTAAACTTCCATACTTCAACTACTGCTAGGGACACGCTTCTTCCGACACAAATGCAATTGACTGTGATGTGGCCATGAATGGTCACAAGACAGTCAATTGCCTCAGGTCTGTAAGACCTTTGGGGCTGTAGCCAACTCTGATGAGGATGAGGAGGAAGCAAAGAATGAAGAGGATGTCGATGGGATGGCTTTGTCACTTGGCTCTTACCACCCGTTCTCATTTGCAAATTCCTCTGCAGGAGTAGTAGCATAATCAGACCCCTTTTAACTCTAAATGTAAGCTCACCAGTTGTCTTCCTGTGTGGTTGGGAGTGTGTAGGTGGCAGCAAATAGAAGAAAAATCTGAAAAAGTAGAAAAAAATAGGTGCAAATGGAAAAAAAATTTCCATCATAACATATATTCTTCCTCTCCTCCCCTACAACCCCATCAAACAGACTAATGAAAGGAAAAAAAAAACAACAAAGATCAGCCATCAGCAGGAAACCTCCCAAGTTTTTTGGTGCCAAAAAACAGCAGAAGCCAAGGAAGTGGTATTTCACCCACACGGACTTCTCGACGATGGACCCCAGCTGGGTCTCCCACGTCTGGGATATTTATGAGGCTCTAGGAAGGCATTCAGAAATGGAGATAAACCCTAAACCCTACCTCTCTCTCAGAGAAGTGTGATGGCTTCAAGGCCTTCGGGTCAGCCAGCTCCTTTTCTGCTGGTTCAGGTGCTCGCTACTTGGGCACAAGATCCCCCCCGGGGGACCTCAGCCCTGGCTCAGGGAGTACCTCCACTGCCTAAAGCTGAAGGTTCTCCTTAGACTCTGGAGCGCTGGTTTGCTTTGCCAATTTTAACACAGGGGGTAAGGGCATAGACTCAGAAGCCAGACTGGGTTCAAATCCTGACTGCAGTCCTTACTGACTGTGTGAACACGGGTAGGTTTCTTGACCTCTTTCTGCCTCAGGGCCCTCATCTCAAAATTGAGAGCAATAGTGGGCGCCTGGGTGGCTCAGTTGGTTAAGCGACTGCCTTCGGCTCAGGTCATGATCCTGGAGTCCCGGGATCGAGTCCCACATCAGGCTCCCTGCTCAGCAGGGAGTCTGCTTCTCCCTCTGACCCTCCTCCCTCTCATGCTCTCTGTCTCTCATTGTCTCTCTCACAAATAAATAAAATCTTAAAAAAAAAAAATAAAAAAAAAAAATAAAAAAAAAAAAATTGAGAGCAATAGTAAGTCCTACTTCTTGAAATTATAATGAGGATTAAATGAGATGGAACCTAGCATCTAATAAGTGTCACCACATTATTTCTTGGCTCTCTAAATATATTTTTTATTGTGGTAAAATATACATAACACGGAATTCTAACCATTTTAAAATGTATAGTTCTGCGGCATTAAGTATGCACACATTGTTGTACCATCTGTCCATCTCCAGAACTTTTCCATGAACCCCAACTAAACTCTGTACCCACTAAACAACAAGTCCCCACCCCTGGCAACCACCATTCTGCTTTCTGTTTCTATAAGTCTGACTACTCTCAGAAACTCACATAAGTGCAGTTATACAGTATGTGTCCTTTTGTGTCTGGCTTAGTTCACACAGCGTAACGTCCTCAGGTTTGTCCATGTTATAACGTGTGTCAGAATTGCATTCCTTTTTAGGGATGAGTAACATTCCATTGTATGTATAGACCACATTTTGTTTATCCATTCGCCTGTCAACAAACGTGAGGGTTGCTTCCACCTTTTGATTATTGTAAATAATGCCGCTTTGAACACCGGTATACAAATATTTGTTTGAGTCCCTGCTTTCAAGGCTTTTGAGCACTCTATTGTCTTAGAGTAAATGTCTGCCTACCCAACCCCTGCTGCTTCATGATAAAAATCTGGTCTGATGCCCAAGACAGCCTGGAAATGGCACAACCATCTGATTTCCCTCAAGAACCTTGGCCTTCATTACCTGATTTCAGTCAGAAATTAACATCCAGCCTTGATGTCAGCCACACACTCAATGCAGAGAAATGGGAAGGAGAAAGGTTGATGGGGAGGGCTTTGGACTCGGAAGAATTCCTTTAGGATCCTGGTCTGTTATCTTAAATCTATACGGGCCTGGTCCTTTTCATTTCATCTCTATCAGCTTGTTTTCATCTCAATTTTCTTATACGTAAAATGAATTCTATGCATAGAATATCTACTTCTTTTTGTGTGTGAAAAATAACATTATATAGATAAGCTCCTGGCACATAATAGGTCCTCAGTAAATGCTACTTCCTAAATCCCCTGCTAGGATTCATGTTAAAAGTAATAGAAGCTGGTAGCTAGGTGATTTATTTGTAACATCATAATCATCGCTATTGCTAGTTCCTGAGGGTCTACAATGGACCAGGTACTGAACTAGTTGGTTTTTTTTTTTACATAGATGAATTTATTCAGTTCTCCAAATATTGCTTTAAAGAGGTAAGTCCTATTGTTATCTCTAATTTACAGTTGTGATAACTGGCTCAGAGGGATTCATTAATTTGCTCATGATAGTAAGTGATAGAGCCAGTATTCAAATTAGGCAGGTCGACTCCAGAGCTGTCTTTACCTTCCCACTCCACTGCCCCTACTAACTAACTAAATGGGATAATAAAGATAAAAATAAAATAAAATAAATAATAGAAAATAAAAGAAAATAGATGAAATTCTCACATTTCATGAGTGCATGTAAACAAGTTGGGGAGGGGGGACAACGTGGATGATAGTACAGTTGGATGAACATAATCTCAGTAAATAATTGACCTCAAGGGTATAAGGTTAATGGACCAATACAAAGATGGAGAAAAGTCAAGGACTCTGCCTTTGACATGATTAGCAGTTTTATTTTATCAATGGTTTATCTGAAGTCATAGAAAGAACAATTATCCAAACATGTGGATCTAGAAAGGCCAGCTACTGGATGGCAAAAAGTTCTCTGTATATGAAATAAATGCAGAACAAACAACATAAGTTTTAATAAAAATAAATATAAAAAGCTTAACTCAGGTAAAAAAAACAAAACAAAACTGCACAACTGGAATGTAGATGAACTGACTTGTCAGAAGTTAAATGAAAAAAGATTAAGAATGACTTATTTGGCCAGAAATGCTTCATGCTCTAGTTGTGGGATATACTTACTAAACATCTAATGTCCCCTTAGGCCCTTCAATTCGTGGCACAGTAACCAGATGAGGAAAATGGGTAAAGGACTTAAATAGCCATTTCTCCAAAAAAGATCTACAATGACCATCAGGTGTATGAAAAGATACTCAACATCCGTAATCATTAGGGAAATGCAAATCAAAACCACCATGAGCTATGACTTCACAACTGCTAGGATGGCCAGTATAAAAATAAATAGATAATATCTTAAAGGTAATTTCTACTTTGACAGTTGTGATTCTAAATTTAAAATAACCAAAACACTGTGAGTTGCAAAGGATGCTACAAATCTCATATATATTTTATTTATGGTGAAGCCTGAGGGCTTGGTTGTGTCTCTTTACTTTCAATTTGCACACCATTTTAAGAGCATGATTCTTTGACTTCCAACACCCTAACAAATTACACAGAATCAATTAAGTTGAAGTAGTAACTGATGTCAGTGCAAAGTGACTCCTGACAGCCTGGTACACAACCGAACAATGACAAGAAGGAGGCACAGAAATTTTCAATTCACTGTTGACTGGTCTCATGTAATACTTGGACCAATGCATCACATCACAGGAAAGCATTTAATGTGCATAATATTTCTGGTTTCATTAAGAAGACAAATGATAAAATGCTGAGTTGCCTTAAGTAGGCAAACTTGAATCAATTAAGACTATCTGAGAGACAGGGTGAGGATGGGCTAAGAGCCTGGAGCCTTTTAGACCTGAGTCTGGATCCCATCTCTGTCTCTCACTGATGCTGAGACCCTTAGTCTCCATTTTCTTTCTGTAAAACAGGGAGTATGATACCACAGAGAGTTTTGGGGAGGATTCAGTAGGATTATAATGCTTGTAAGGTGAACTGGCTGTAGTAAGAACTCAGTGAGTGTTGGCAGCTGCTCCGGGATGGATAACTGGCAGCAAAATGGTAGTGTTGTGCATGCAGGGCACAAAGCCAGCCAAGCTATTCCAGAAAGGGTGGGGAAGAGAGTGAGCTGGGTGCTCCCTCAGACAACCTGGAGAAGGCCAAGTCAGAGTGGATGACCGGGTCTACTCCTAGTGCTTGTGGTACTCTCAAGAGCTTTAAGATCTTTCCCACCCTCTTGACTAGCAAACCTTCAAAAGCTTCTGAGTATTACCTTGCTTCCAACCCTGGGTTTCCATGATGCACAGGGACAATCTATCGTCACAACCTTTTCTGTAGGAAAAAAATGAACTGATGCATGCTTTCCCGTAAAGCAGCAACTGATGTGCCACCTCTCCCAGGAGTGCATACATTTTATAAATTTTTCCAGCAGAGGACAAGGTTTCAATTAAGGGAGTGAATCAAATACCAGCACAATTTTAGGCATGGGTTGGCAGAAGGGAGCAAGTCATGTTCAGGAGTTTGGGTCTTCCTGGACCCTTTTGAGTTATTTCAAATATAGGTTGAGATCATATGCATATCAAATAGCTCTAAAAATGTATCAACTTATAAAACTGATATTAACCAGTATGCTCACATAGGTATGAGGGGAGACCTTGAGAGAGGAGAGGCTTTCCAGTGAAGTGTTTTTGTAGAAAGAATGCTAGTGGAGCCGATGAAGAAAAATCTTTCATGCTCTATCTTCACTAAGAATTTACTGCTTTCTTACAAAGAAAATAAGTCGATTCACATTCTTAGAAAGCAAATGTGCTCTTAAAAAGAACACAAGTTTAATCCCAACATTTTAAAGATTGGACTTTCTAATTATCTTTATATTTTTATTTCAAAGTGAGATAGAAAGACTATATACATACATACTTGCATATACACATGTTCAAAGGTTCAGAGAGAAAGTGTATTGTCGCACAAATGATACCTTATTTCAGTGTTTCAGATAAGTGAATTTTTTATGTAAGCATGTTATGTGCCAGTTAAAGCAAATACTGTACACAATGGCCATTTTAGTAGAATAGCTTTTAAAAATATGTTATTCTACTCTGGCCCATTTTAAACAGAGCTATTAAATGTAGTCTGACATTTTATGGTGAACTCCGGATCAACACTATGCACATTGATTACCATGCTGTGCTATGAAGCATCAGCACTTTCATTGGCCCCAGTAATACCTGGGGCTGGTCATCTGTGTTTTTTCAGTTCTCCCCCTCAACATTTAGCAATGAGAATTCATACACATCAAACAAAATTAAACTCTTAGATAAAAAGTAAAAAACCAGCATGTTATAGGTGAAAGCATATGTGTGTTGAGGGTGAGAGGTTGTTAGTGCGTGTCCTGAGGTTCCTGAGGGGGCCAAATGGCCTTAGGTGGCTGTGCTCATTGTGGTTAAGCACAGTGGTTAGGATTTGGGGATTTGGATCCTGCTTTCACTTTTCTCTGTATGTCCAGGACAATGCTTTTAAATTCTCTGAACGTTGCTGTCCTCTATAAAAGGGGCATAGCCATATTGAATGCTTCACCTGGTTATTGTGAGCATTCAGTGAGCAGTGTGGAAGGCACCCAGCTCAGTGTGTGGCCCCAGTGACCATTTGTGACAGGTGGCAATGGTTATCACCTCCTTTGGGTCTTTCACCCCTGACCAGCCCAGCTAGTATCACACCCCCTATTCACACTCACCTCCTAACTCCCTTCCCATTCTCTATATGCCTTATTTTATTTGTGCGTCTTTTAAAGTTATCTCTCTTGGATAATAAAATGTAGGCTCTGTTAGGGTAGGATTTTTGTCTCTTAGTTCACTAAGTGCCTGGCATTTAGCAAGTGCATAGGGAATGTTTATTTAATGAGGAATGAATGAATTAGCTGATGAGGGTGTGGGGTGGACAGCACAATGGACACATGGTGGACAGCCATTCCCACTGTGAAGCTTAGTGGACTGCAAGATCACTCAGTCCATCCTGACTGTCCCATTCTCAGGACCCCACAAGCTAATGAGGCAGTGCTGAGGTATCACCTGAGATCACTCACGGCTTACCTTGTGAAGCCCAGTGAGAGGGATGGCATGTAGAAGAGAGGAAGCAGGACAGATGCAGGTCTCTCTTTAGCACCACCTGGACGTGCCAGGGCCTGCCCCACAACTCAGCTTTCTCCCAGTGCACCGTGTCTGCAGTCTGGGATGGAGGGAGAGTAAACGGCCACCTATGATCTGCAGCTCCAGGGCCTCTGGCAAGACCGTTTTCCTCCTCTCAAATTCTCTCCAAATGCTCATGGGGCTTTGGCATGCTACCATGATCTTTTAAAATTTGCGTTATCTGTTAAAATGCAAAGATCTTTTAGCAGGGTCAACATTTTTACTCCTTTAGAGTGAGTACAAAATCTAATTTACAGATCTTTTGGAATGGAAATGAGCATGGGACACTAGGCTCAGGAAAAAGGAGAGAGAGGAGAGAACCACTAGGTGAGGTATTCAAACTTTGTCAGTTTTCTTATTTTGCTTAAAGCCTGTCTAACCCTCTGGTACCTATACACAAAATAGCCTCATATACACAGCAACTTTGGTTTTCTAGTTGAATAACTATTTGAGAAACATTTTGTAGCAGAACTCTAGAATGTCACAATTTTGCAATGCTTACCCATTAACTTAATCCAAGGAAGATAGAATGCTGGTTGAAGTTGATTTGGGACTCTGAGAATAACTACAAGAACAGTGCTTTTTGGGCTAGTGCTTTTTATCCTGCAAAATTGGTCAAACCTTGAATATGAGGAATGATAATATTTTGATGAAGGATAAGACAGTCTTTTTGGAAAAGCTTAGTTTGGCCACTGGGTGGGTCATTACTTTTGGAGAAAGAGACCTACGGTCCTTGGTTCAAAAAATGATGAAGATGGAATTGGTAGCCCATATTTATGAGAAAGAAAATTTATAAAACACCAAACCAATATCAAAATTTAGTCAGGAAAACAAGCTGCAAGCCTACCCTGGAGTTAGCACCATTCTGTGCCATCACTCAAGCTACAAGCTTCAATAGCCAGCTAATAACTGGTTAGAAAGATGATCTTTATCACCAGCAAATAGCTTCAGGATGGTCAGATTTCTCTGTATACAAAGCCTCACGCTTGTGCCATATATTTTAGAAAGATTTCTAGCAAAACAATTTGAAATCAAAAGGTTTTACCTCTCAAATGGTTAACTCTTGTGCTTATCCATGCCAGATTACTGTGTGTCTATTTATATGCACATATTTTTATTATGAATATTTTACTTTTGTCTTAATTATTTATTCAATATTTTAAAAATCTTCATTAGATGCTTCTAGCACATCAGCATGCCTTCTTTGAAGGAGCCAACCCACATTTGGAGGTCTAAGAATCCCTTGGCTTTATAGTCCTATCACACACAAACACATATCTGTACGCACAAGTGGCCTTTACGCCCCCTTTATATTCTTGGATTGCAATGGACTTGTTTGTGATTTGTACCTCTTCTCCCTGCAAGTGCTGAGATGCTCCTCCTTTCTAGCTGGCATCTGGAATCAGAAACACGGGTACAATTCCTACTTTTTCATGATCTCTTGGGGAGGATGAGGGGGACGGTGGAGATACATCTGAATATATAAGAGTGATCAACCCCATGTACTGCCAGCCTTAGGGCATTGAAGGGAAATGCCAGAATGGCCCCAGCTGCCAGGAAGGAAAGGAAGGAGCTCTCAAATAATTACAATGGCTTTTGTTGTTAAGAGCTAAGGAGTGCAACTGTTCTCCATCTGTGATAAAGTAAGGCCTCATTTCAGGTTCATGATTTCTTTAAGATATGAGCAAGGTGAGCTCCAGGAGACTGGGGACTCTTCCTCCTCCGAGCCTTCCCAAACTGTACACTGCCTTTAAAAAACAGGTTAAGAATGACCTCCTTCCCATATAACCTGACCTCTCGGGGATCCATCTACTTTTCAGTGTCTCCTATGGACACAGTATGTACCAGCTCTTATGCACTTTCTACAAGTAGCTGTGGACCATCTTCCAGCTATGTCATGTGTAAATGCTATTTCGTGTGTGAATCAGTTTTCTGAGGGCAAATAATCCTTCCCAGTTACTAGCTATAATAATTCATATGACTTTTTACATGTAAAAACACATGGTGTGAATAAGAGGGGAATAAAACTGTGACCTGTACCATCCCTTTAGACCTGCCCCGAGGATACCTGAAATTTCTATAAGCAGTCATTAAGAGACTTTTGATCTAGGGCATTGATCTTGATTGGGAAAAATAACAAATGTGAACAAATATGTTCATTCAGTTATTCACTCAAAGATTTCTACTGTGCCCTTAGGGTGTATAAGGCACACTGCTGGGTAAACAAGAGGGACAGTGCAAAGTAGAATATTGCCTTTGTTTTCCAGAAATGTAGTACCCACTACTCATTCTTACTAATAGCTGGTTCTTACTCTGGGGGTGAGGAGACATGTGGTAGGGTTACATTTGCTGCCTCCTTGTCTTGGGGGCAGGGCATATGACTAGTTTGCCAATAAGCTGTGGCAAGAAGTCATGCTCTATTTTCATGATGGAGCATTTAAATGCTGGTGTGAGACCCTCCCCAGCTCTCTATTCTTCATGCATGATGACCAGCAAGGTGTGAGATGGTGCCATTAGCTTGGCCCCTGAGTCACTGCCATGAGCAGAGCACTGCACACCCTCCCCACCCATGGACAAGGAGTGTGAGCGAAAGAAGAGCCCGTCCTGTTTAAAACCTTTGAGACTGGGACTCACTGGATGGTGCAGCACAGCCTAGCCCATTCTGACTGAAACAGGCAGCTTACTCTTGTAAGACATGGGCATAAATGACTATTATATAAGGAAGAAAACTGTAAGGGAGATACAACAAAATTCTTATGGAGAGAGATTCCTGAATATGTAGAGTGTAAGGGAAAACCCAATGGAAGAAGCGGTAACTGGGCTAGGCTCAGTTTAGAGAAAAACAGTAATTCAGACTAGAGCATTCCACAAACAGTTTGAGCCCAGGTCTGGAGGGAGGGAGAGTTAACATTCATAAAATGGTGATAGAGAATAATTCAGATTGAATCACAATTATACTACTACTAACAAGCGGCTATTTATTGCATGTATTCATCCTGTGCGTAGTTATATGCTAAGTTGTTTGCATACATTACCATCAACCTTCACAGTGTCCCTGAGAGGTAAGTACTGTCATCATCTCAATTCTACAGTTGAGGAAACTGAGGCTTCAGGGGGGTCAAGTAACATGCTCCAGGTCCCAGAGCCAGTTGGTATCACTGCAAAAACTCAATTCCCAGCTTGACACCACAGTCCATGCTGACAACCACAGTGATGTGCTGCTCCTGAAAGCAGGCACTTTAGCAGCTGTTCAATGGAGGAGGACTCTAGGGTTATGTGTTAGCAAGACTCTGTTTATCCGTTAAAGTAGCTGTGCATACTGCCACCGAGCAGGAAGTGAGCCTTTTTGGGAGGGGACCCCATGAGGCGAGCTATGATGGAGGAAGAACAGAAGCTGGGTACAGAGGCAATGCTTGGGTCCATTAGGGGGCGCTGTGTGCCTTCAGACTACAAGGTTGCGGTTGGCCCTGGTTTTCTAAGACCCTCCTGGGGGTCTTTGATTTCTAGAAGACACTGCAGGAAACAGCTCCAACTCCAGGTGTCATGAAAACAGAGTTCCTTGTCACCAGTTCTCTCTCTACCCTGTCTTCTCTTCAGTTTTAATATGATCTCCCCTCCCATCTCTGGGTTTTGGATATGAAATTTCCACGATACCTTTGACCCTTCGCTTTGGGTTTTAAAAGCCAGCCAGAAGTACTCTCCAGCTGCAGGTTTTGAACCCACTCCAGCAAGACAGATGTAATTTCTCATTTGGGCCTCCTGATTTACCCCAAGTAACTCACCACCATCACTTGCACATCCACCATTTGGCTGATGTTCTTCTCTCTGCTCATTCGAATCATTTTTTTGTCAGTGCAGCTCTCAACTCTGAACCCCAAACACCTCTCCATTCTGGGCCAACAAATCCCCTCTCCTTCAAACAGACCCCGAGCTCTGTGAGGGCAGGCACTATGCCTTTCACTGCACTCATGGAACTTACTGCAGTCCTGGGGGCGTGGAAGGGGCTCAGTGAAGACCTTGGCTGCTTCTGGTCCACTTCTTTTCATCTCCTCTGAAGTCACTGATTGGCTTCTAGTTCCTCTTACTCTTCTGTGTAACCTCTAGAACATCCTAACATCTGCAGTACCTCATTTGAACCCCTATTTCCATTACAATCATTTACTTTGAAGGCTCTTAAGTCAATCCTGGGTTCAAATTATGACTCCATAATTTCCTAGCTGAGTTATCTTGAGCAAGTTCTCAGTCCTCCCATCTGCAAAATGGGAAGACAGTGATGTAACCACGTATTATTGTGTGAGGAGGTTAAATATATAAAATATTCAGCACCTGGCACATAGCAAACACTATATGGGTTTTTAATCCCCCATGCTCCCTCTGGTCCATTTTCAAGCCTCACTGGAAACAGTCTGGTTCTTCCTCATCTACTAAATCTACCTCCCCTTGCCCCTGCTAAGTTCTTTTTTTTTTTTTTCCTCCACTGCCTGTTTAAACCCAGCACCTCAGCACCCTGGGAAGGGCTGAGCCGTGCTTCTTGAGGAAGGTTGTGACCTAAGGGAAGCATCCTGCTGCCGAGCCAGCAGCAGTCCCCGCCATCGGTGTGCAGCCCTGTGATGCTTGCGTGCTTGGAAGCGTTATCAAGTTGCAGGGAATTTGGTAGCGCTAATCAAACATTTGCTGTGCACCACCTGGAACTGGTGTGTACTTTAAGATAATGTCTGGCTTCAGATTGGATGCTGGTGATTAGAGCAGTAAATTAGCCCCACTTCGTGGCTGCAGGTTTTCTTGGCCCACTTAGCGCATCGGAGCAGATTTCAGCGTGCAGATGTTTTTCAGCTTCTCTTTTCATCTCCAAGGAGAACAATTACAATATCCTGATGTTCCCCTGCCATCCAATTATTCCCATTTTGCTTCTGTGCTTTAGCTCATCAATAGCAAAAGGCAGGGGAAGCTTGAAAGCCCCCTGGTCATCTTTGCTTGAAGGTGGTATCATGCTGAGAACGAGCGGGGCGATGTCTGCTGAGTGAGACCTCAGTTAATGTCTTGCTCAAGTCATAGGGAGCTTTCACCTAATTGAGGACAAGTGCCCATTTGGGTTTACACTTATGTGCCATCTTCCCTCAACACACACATGTACATACACCATCCCGGGTCCTCAGTTTCTTTGTGGTTTTCTGCTTGAATATGAGGGGCAAGATAGGTTACCATAGGGAACACAGGAGCCGTGGCTGGGCAACTGGGGGGTGGACAGAACACCTTGTGGGGGCAGTTGGCTACATACCACCCAGCAGAGGGCAGCAGTGCCTAACAGTCTATCCTAAATCCATCCCTATCTTCAGAGACAGGGCAAGGCAGGTTGGGGATGACTCTAGGACATCCTCTGCAGCCCCAAGAAAGTGGGGAATGTTTCCTTTATAAAGGCTGTGTGCTGATTTCCACTGAGGAACACAGAAAATCCTAGAGCCCTGGAGAGAGAGTCTTCAGAGAGCAAAGGTCTAATCCATTCACTTTACAGCAAGAAAACTTATTCATGGATTGCCAGGCAGGTCTGGGAGGGTTCTGTGCTGCTCTTTACTCTGAAGGTGAAATCCACTGCAGGAGGTGAAGCCAGCATGTCGCAGTCAGCAGAGGAGAGGATCTATGTGGTCCGCTCAAGCTCTTACTCTTCCTTTCAGTGCGTGGTGGGTTAGGTCCCAGTGGTTTAAGAGAACGTGCAAAGGCTTCTAGTCTCAGCTCTCTCATTTTCAAAGAAATGTCATTTACGTCCAGTCTCTATTTCCTTGTGCAGTGCCTACGCTACATGTGCTGTATGTAAGAACAATTCTCTTCCCCCTCTCACTCAACCCAGAGACTCTCCTTGGCTCTCTTTACTTGTTTGTGTTTCTGGGGATTTACCCTTGATATTGGTCCTTCTCCTCAAATCCATCCTGCAAACGAATCTCAGATTAACCTCACTCATCCTTCGCACCTCATCTCACTGTCAGAGGCCCCTTGGGAGCTGCAGGGAGGAAAGAGGAGAGAACTGATAGGTCCAGAGGTGGAGCAAGTAAAGAAGCCTGGAAAAGCAGAGCTCAGGGCAGCCACCCAAGGATATTTTTCAGATTGCTTTCATATAACATTCAGCAGAGATAGTGATTCAGACATTTTGAATTATGGAACAACTTGGGGCAAGATTAAGCCTGGGTTGAAGGTCTAAACTGGACTGAGAGCATCATGAAGGTATGAACACCTGGAGGCCCATGAAAGGAGCCTCAGGAGGTTGGGGAGAAGTACAGAGGGCTAGGGAGGTGGGAGTGTAATAAATACAAATCTTGCCTACATCAAAATTTTGTTTAGGACCATCAGAGAAGCTGTAAAAAGACTGCAGCCCTGGCTGGATAGTTTTACTGGATGACTGCTAAGCCCATTTCAACTCTCAGCCTCTGGGATTCTAAGAGCTGGATGGAGTTTTAAAGCGCCTTTGGCTGAAGAAGCTTCCATATGGTCACTGTGTTTTCCACTTGGAGCTGAGCTGTTTTAGTATACAATGGGCCAATTTCCTCTATTTTCCAGACACCTTGCACAGAACCTCCCAGGTGCTTCTGGGAGCTGGATGGGGTTATGGGAAGAGCAATATACTTGGAATCAAGAGACCTGGGTCTTGGTCTGACTTTTCCCACTAACTCATTGTGTGCTCTTGGGCAAGTCATTTTCCCTCTCTAGTTTTTAATTTGCTTTTTTGACAAATACAGGCATTGTAATACATCAGGGAAGGCAAATGTGTGGCACAAATAAAACCAATGCCCACAGCACATAGTGCTAATAGATTACAGCCCTCTTTCCTATTGAACAAGACTCAGAATCCCTCTCAATGCTGCATTTGAAACAGCCATTATCAACCAAACAGAGCTTTTTCTTGAAATTAAAATGGTTTGCCATCACTGGATTAGACAATCTTAAAGGTTTTCACAGTTCAAAACTAAACTCTTCCTCTGCCATATATTACACAAGACTGCCATGGTCACAGAACAAATGCATATCTAGCAGCTCTTTTCAAAACAGCTACATGAAATATATTTAAAAAAAAGACATCTGAAAATATTGGTGTGATTTGATCTGTTAGAAGTATTTATGAAGTGCCTACCAAGTGATCAGAACTTTCATAAGTTCTTTACACAGAGATTAGGCCTAAAATACAAATATTTCCAGGGATTAATGACACCTGACTTAAACTCACTGTAACCCATAAGGGCATTATGGTTCTTTCTAATAATACATTCAGAGAGTCTTCAGAGAGCCTATCTGTCACCACCATGTGAACTATTCTCCAAGCTAACTTCTCCTGCCCCCATTCTCTCATTTAGTGTGGGTAATCATTTAGTCTGCAGGTAGCCAAAGTGTGGTGGAGAGAGTTTACTGGGGAGAATCTGGGAGACATAATATGGTAGCTGGTGTATTGCAGAGCAAATCATATAGACATACTCTAGCATAAATGACTATTTTGCATGGTCTTTCCCTGTATCTTCAGGTAGAATGAAATACCACTGTCCTTGACACCCATTATACTCTTCAATACATTCTGACATGTACTATCTTTCCTATGAAAGTATAAGCTCTTTGAAGGAAGAATTTGTGTTTAATCATTTTCTGATTAAACTAGCATCTAACACAGCATCTACCACAATTATTACTCCAAAATGTTACTTGAATTGAGTTGAAGTCATAATTTTGTCTCCAACCAGTCTACCCTTAAAGCACTTACAGTCCTTATTATTGGATCCCTAAGAGCTATGCCCAAGACACACTGAAGAGGAAAAAACTAAAATATTAACTCAAATGTTGAAGCTCTCAGTTGGCTCAGGTCAGGGTCTGGAAGCAAAGGGAATATATCAAATCCCATCTTGGTCTTTGTGGCTCATGCAGTTTGGGATGACTGTAGTCAAAAGACCAAAGAAAACTAAATTCAGGAGGTCTTTCCTTTTCTGATCCTTAATTTCCTCAACTATAAAATAAGGGGCTTGGTCAAGAATATGGCTAGAGTCTTCCAAATCTAAAACCCAATGATGTTTTGATTTGAAGAGTGCAATCATTGATTCACCAAATATATGCTGAGTATTATTATCCAACTGCCTTACACGGGAAGATGGATTCGGCCTGCTAGGGTCTCTCCTGCAAGAGAGCTCAGCTTCTACTGGTGGAGGAGATAATTTACTGTCTAACAAGTGCAGAAAACTGGCTGGTTTCACCTATGGAGTGAGGTTTATCAGAAGAATTCAAGAGCAGCTTTCTCAGAAGACTCAAGCTATGCAGCTATAGGAAGATTTGTTTGCTTCGGAGGGGTAGGCAACATGAGGGTAATGAGGCCCAGGAAAACTCGAGAACTTCCACAGGTCATAGATCTGGAGAAAGAACTGAACAAGGAAGCTCCATGTTTGTCAAACAATGGTAGAATGGACAAAGCATTTTCACAAATGTTACCACTTTTGCCCCCTGACCACAATGCTTAGAATTGTTATTTCTGATTTCCAGATGAGGAGACTAAGATTCAAGGAGGTTCACAGATAGCTAAGTTAATTCTGATAAAGAAAAAAATAGAGCAGCTCCTGACATCTGAAAGCTGGCCTGGCACTCACATCCAGATCATGTTATTCTCCTATTGGACAAAAACAATCTCAAAGAATACTAAACTCAGATAAGTGTATTCTGAGACCATAATGAAATGAGACAAAGCAAGTTGACTTCATAATTTTGTCTAAATATGGACAAAAACAAGGCCACCATGCCACCCATGAATGCTAAACACCCTCCCTTGGGTAAAATGAGTGACTTTTACTTCTTTACCAGTTATAGATTTATCCTCATTCTTGCTATAAATGAGATTAAGACTTTCCCCCACTTTTTGATAGCATCCAATCTAGAGAAAATCTTTATTTCCTTAGACCCTATCTCAGATCACCCAATCAAGGCCCCAAATCTATAATAGGTTCTTTCTAACACCCTATTACTGAATGACCTGTGATTCCTCATGGTGAGCATTCTCCCTTGCTGCAGAGAGTAATAAGCCCAACATGTTTAACTATAGGTATACTCTTGGTGGTCTTTGGCTGGAGGATATTGAGAATTTCCATAAGGCTAAATGGATGTCTTTGTCACACAGTTAGTAGCTGCTGGCCTTGTGGTACCTAGCCCCCTGTTCTTTCCAGGACACAATACTACTGACCAAGGCTGACCTTCACCACCACCGTAGGAGAGAGGCCCTGAAAGTATAGTGGCAGCCAGTAGGAGAGAGTTGCAAGGCACTGGAGTTTGAGAATGAATCGTCTTAATAATTTCTATTTGAGTCTCTATTTCAACTTTTCAAATCCCTTTCCAATCTCACTATCTTCTTTGAACCTTATATTACTCTGGTGAGGAAGGTAGGATGAATATTACTGTGCTATTCCATAGGGGAGATGGGAAGTTATGGTCCTCAGCTAGTTTGCAGAGAGCTCCTTTCCCTATCTACCATATTACTCCTACAAGTCCATGTACCACACGGAGTACATGCAAAACATTCTTTTTGGCCGTGGTCGAGTCACATGATAAACACAAAATTGGAGGATGGGGAGGATTTTATCTAAAATGGGCATGAAGTTTTAACATAATCATACACTTAATGTGAGCAAATAATGAAGCTTCGATAAAATTTGGTGTGCTCTTAGGCCTCATTAAACGGTGGATGGGGCTCAGTTGTGACAGGTAGCAGTTTGGGCAGAGCATAAATATTTTGCTCAGGTCTGGGAACCACATTTTAGAGGATCAGTACTTGTAGCACATTCAGAGGAGGGTAGTGATTATGAAGAATGGCTTTGAAACCAGGTCATAGGAAGAATGGTTGAGAGAATGGGGGCAGGAGAAGTTAGCTTGGAGAATAGTTCACATGGTGGCGACATGATAGCTGCCTTCAGACATGGGAAAGGCCATCGCATGGAAGAGAAAATAGATTCACCATGTTACTTTGGAGTCAGAATTAGGACCAGTGGGTGGAATTTATAAGAAGCCAGCTTTTGGCTCAATATAGGAATTGTCTTTTTAACATGAAGCGTTGTCCAACAATGTAGATGTCAGAAAGCTTATTATCCTTGAGAGAATTTAAGTAGAAGCTGGAGGACATATTGTCAAGGACACTTGAGAGCAGAACCTGTACCAGGTGGAAGTTTCTATTCCATGACCCCCGTGGCTGTTCCATCTCTAACATGCCCATCTGGGTCATTCCAGGCACTATGTTAGATTCTAGGTGAGAGTGAGGGTGAGGTAGGGAATTCAAGGATTAATAAGATGAAGTCACTTTCCTATCTTGTGTTTTTTTATTTGATCATTTACTACCTTGGATTTTAATTTAATCAGCTCTTTGGTTAGGTATCATCTCCCCATCAGATTCTTTTGATAAAAACGTATTGCACACTTATGTTTCCCAGGCTCTGTGGATACCTTGGTAAGTAAAACAGACATGAACCCTCTTCTTATAGATTTCCATCAAGATCCTAAACTTGAGGGCAGGAACTATATCATAATCTAATTTTTTTGCCTCCCAAAGAGCATCAGTAAAATGGCCTTTAAATGTGGCATATATGCAAGAACAAATTAGAATTCAGGACTACTGTCCAAGCCCAGATACCTTCTGCCGAATCACTTGCCTCTATTATATTATCTCAAGATTTTTAAAGGAAAAACAACTTCCGGAACCCTTTGAAGTCAGTTTCCACCAGAGATAGGAGATGGTAATCCAATTTCAATTCTAAATGTGAGCTGTGCTGTAGCTCAGAGATTCTTTTTAAGAAGTAGTTCTCCAAAGATTTTACTCTGGAGATGAGGAATAAAGGGAAATGTCTTCAGACCTCTTTGCCAATACTTCAATTCAGTTCAGTTCAATTCAATTCACTTCTTAATGGGAGCCTTTAAGGCACTGTGTTAAGTACTCCTGAGAATTCAGAAACAAGTAAGACCTAGCCCCCAGCTTTAGGAGCTTACTGTCTAGTTTGGAGCCCACAGATAAATGTAAATTCAAAGTAAAATATCTAAGTGCCTTAGGGGAGAAATAAAGAGATAGATTACAGTAGTTGCTGTTCAAGAAGGAAACGGTAATTTCATAGGAATTTTGATGTATATGTAAATTTTTATGGTAATTGTGGGGGGTAGGATCTTCCAGGAAGATAGGTGAGCTTGAGAGAGAAACAGAGATGGGAATTTGTAGGACAACTTCGGAAAACAGTCAAGATCCCTATAATTGAGTAGTTGAGTAGATAGTGGTAGGAGGTAAAGCTAGAAGATGGGGTCATAGAAGACAGAGGTTTGGATGCCCAAATCAAGGGTTTACGTTAAGTTTAATAGGTAATGGAGAATTATGGAAGGCTTTCACCCAGAGAAGAAGAGTAATCAGAGTCATACCATAGAAAAAAGGTGCATTTGGCAGTTTTAAATGGATTGGAAGTAAGAGTGATAGGGCAGGTGTCTAAGAGGTAGAGATTACCCAAACAAAAGGGTGAACACATGAAATAAAAAGAAGAGGATGCATCTGAGATGCTAGGGTGGGAGAATCTACAAGGCTTTAGCTTTGGAATAAATGTAGCTGGGAAGGGAAAGAGGGGAGTGGAGCAGGAGAGGGGGAGTAGGGAAGGAAAGGGGGAGTAGGGAGGAATGGATTGGGGACAAAAAAGGCTAGGTTAAGAACAAATAGGAAGGGCTGGGTTTTAGACATTGGTTTTGAATTCAGGCTGAGAGTTTAGCTGGCAGTTGGAAACCAGTGTCCCAGTTTGGGTGAGGAGTCGCAGGTCACATTAGGGGCTTACAAGTCATCTGGGTAGAAGCCAACATTATATGAAAAGATGTAACCATCAAGGGATTGAGGATCCTCAGCTGTGTTTAGGGAAGAAGAGAAGGCAGTAAAAAAGAACAAGAACAACAACAAAAACCCCCCAAAAAATAGAGAATGAGGTTTGTGATGAAGAAGCCACCATTGAGCAGACACAGAAACCAGAGGAGACATTTCAAGAAAGGTAGGTTGGTGGTCAATAGATCAAACAGTGTCAGAGGTCAAGGAGGATCAGTAATAAGAAACAGCTTTGAGGTTTGGCAATTATAGATGTTTTGGAGACCTTTAGAAAGTAGCATCAGCACATGGCAGAAGAAGCAGCCAGATTTCAGGGGGTTGTTTGAGCAGTGGAACCAGTGATGGAAGCCACATTTTAAAGGGGTTAAGGATTGTAAGGGAGCATTTTGAGAGGATAGCATAGGTGACAACATGCTTTGTTCAGACAGAGATATAAGAACTTATCTTTAGGAAGAAGTAGGTAGTAAGTGAGAGGCTAAAGGTATGAAGAAGAGAAAAGAACCAAATTCTAGTTATAAATGTCTCTTATTGAATCAACAGTCAGAAATCATGGTCCATGGCTCCTGAGGTTGCCATTCCCCTCCTGCAGATAACTGACTTATACACCCAGCCCCAAAGCCATGCTGTGGCCCCCACAGTCATCTCCTCTTGGGATGCTCCCACCCTATGCCCACCCACCCACCACCATCAAGAACCTTCTTTAAATGCCCCACTTGGCAGAGATCTCTCTTTTCTCTGAATCTCTGTTGTATCAACTAAAACCGTTTAGCCTGAAATGATTTTCTTAACTGAATGCGTTTGTCTTTCTAACTAGACTCATGAGGGGCAGGACCAGGTTTCATACTTCCTTTGATTCTAGTAACTCCTAGTAGAATTTGAGTACACAGTGGTACAATAATCTCTTAGAGTCATAGAATTAAGTTGAGGAAGTCCAACTACATCATTTTCCTGATGTGGAAACTGAAATCTGGAGAGGTTTTTATGACTTAGTTTACTCATTCCATCCTTTGTCAAACACTTGCTAAGCATATATTTGTGGCAGACACTGTGCAAGATGCTCAGGACTTTAGAAGACAAAGAGATTCATAATCTAACCTGGAAGACAGACATGTACACAGCTCAGAAAAGTATAAATTATACAAAGTAAAACAGTGGTTTGCACAAGCTGGAGCTGGAGGAGGGGCTATTAATTAAATCTGGGAAATGAGGTCAAGTCCAGAAAAAAGCATCGGAGAGGAAGAGCTATTTTCCCTGTGCCTTAAAGAAATATCAAGAACTTACAGCTTGTTAGCATCCATGCCAGCATATAGCCCCAACCTCCCCTATTCACACTGTTCCTCTTCCAACTCAGGCAGTGGTTTTTTGCCTGATTGAGTAACTGATTGCTTGGTCTCCTGACACAGCTTCCTACCCTTCCCTGGCCAACAGGTATGGGGACATGCACTGGTGCTTGTTGGATATTTAGGTGACAGAAGGAGCCACTGTTGTCTCTAGGGAAGGGGAGGAGCATGATGGAAGTGGTGAGGCTGCCTAAGACTGGCCGAAGGGCATGGGATAAAAGGGAAGAGGTTAAGGAAATGTCGTTATGGATTGCTCACAGAGCCTGCACTGCATCCCCCAGTGCTTGTGGGTTCAGTAGTATTACATTTGTAAATCTGAGGCTTTATTTATTTGTGTGTGTGTGTGTGTTCAAGAGTCTCTCTACTTTAAGAGAAAAGGGGTTCAGCCCAGACAGGAAGTTGTATCTTTAACTCACAAATGGCTATCTTTTTTGGGACCAGATACTTGGTCTGAGTCCCCCAGTCCTCTGTCCTGCAGCCCTAGAAGTTGGTTCTCTAGGTTGGAAGTCCAGATCAGCAAGGAGAGTTCAACCAAGAGAGAAAAGGCAGGGGAGGGAAAGCTAGAGACAATTCCATGTAGAAGGCTGCATTTTATAGCAGCAAAAGCCAAATCAGCAGGAGAGACATGTGTTAACATCTCATGGAGGGCTGAGACTGGGAGTCTGTCACTGGCTTGTGACCTTGGTTCTGCTACTAACAGCACAGGAAACCTGGGAGCACCCATGCCTCTTTGGACTTCTGACTCCTCATCCTTAATGTGAGAGGTCGGGAGGGGTAGGGAGTGAACAGCTCCTGAGATCCTTTCCAACCCTAGTGGTCTCCAGACCTCTAATTGGAACCCCAAGAAGACAGCAGCTTGTCAATTTCTCTTCTCACCTCAAGAGGAGTCAGAAAATATTTGGCTCTGGCTCTTTAGCATGGGAAGTGGTGGCCCACAGACATCACAGCCGAGATATTAATAGATTATTCCAAATGTTATATTTGCATAGATGCACCACTCATTATGCAGATTGCCAATTATGAACTATTTGTTCTTTCTTCCAGGGGAGAAGTTGTTTATTTGCAAAGTGCATGAGGGTGACTTTGGGAAGCATGGCGACAGGGCCTCAGCCAGGAGATCTGTTCTTGGGCTCTCTGAGAGGATCTGCACTTTAACACCAGGTGAAGGTCACCAGTGAGTGCAGGGCAGTGAGGTGATGAGAAAGCAACCAGTGATAAGATTTTAAGAGAAGGGCTGCAATGAGAAGGTCTTGATATGAGAATGATCAGATGTGCTCAGTCCTTTAGAGCCATAGCATTTCTTCTGGCTGAACCATGCAATGATCAGGTCTCTTCCTTGTAATGCAAGAAACACCAACTTTAATAGAGACCTGCCACTTACTGAGCACTGATACATAGGGGCACTGTCTTAAGTCCTTCACTTGGGTTATCTCATTTAACCTCATAGCTATTAGGAGACACTGAAGTTTAGAGAATTTATATATGCCTCCTGCTGAACTGGTATTTGATCCCAGGCTGTCTGATCCCACGGCCTGTGCACTTAACCAGTACATGCTACTCTTCCTCAGACACTTACTACTTTGACCATGGGCCATTTTTCTTGGGGTCGTATATTAACACAAGACTGAATTCTGAGGGCAAGTAGAAATAAGAGCATCTGATATAATGCCCCCAACTGTCCCCTCTTAGACTCCAGTTTTCCACATAAGCCTTTAAATCTGAGGGTTGCCTGAAGCTGGCTCCAGAGGGAGTGTGAGGGTGATTAATGAGTTTTTAAAAGGGGAAATGAGGGAGGAAGGTAGGAACTGTTTGCGACGAAGAAAGAGAGGAGGCTGAGAGGGTATCTGACACAATGACTACCCCTAATGTTGGAAAGGATAAAATCAGAGACTCTTGCAAGAAGAAAAAGGTTGGAAGTCACCTTGTCTGATGTTATATGCAATGTTGGAACCAGAGAGCCCTAAGCTGAACAATATAAATGTGTGAAGATGCTGGGAAAGGCTGTTGTCTCTTCATAAGAGATAAGGGTGAGCAGAAATCAGTAAGTTTCCACGGATGGCATGTGTATGTGTCCAGATCTGGGTAAGATGTCATAGGACATACATAGAAATGAGCCCTGTTCCGCGGGGTGAGCTGGTCTAGTTGGGTTTCAAAACTACAAAATGAAATAGACTCCACAAGATAGTCTACGATTGACACCAGTGTGGTCTGGAGCTGTGCTGCCTAATTTGATAGACACTGGCCACACGTGTCTATTGAGCATTTGAAATGTGACTAGACCAAACTGTGCTATAAATTTAAACTACATGCTGGATTTTGAAGACTTAGTATGAAAAAAAGAATGTAATACATATATTTTCTATTGTTCACATAACAATATTGTATATATATTCGATTCACTAAATATTATTAAAATTAATTTTAATTTTTTTTTCTTTTTAAAATGTGGCTGCTAGAAAATTTTAAATGACATAGGTGGTGCCATTATATATTTTTTTCTTCCAAGTTTTTATTTAAATTCTAGCTAGTTAACATACAGTGTAATATTGGTTTCAGGAGTAGAATTTAGTGATTCCTCACTTATATGTAACACCCAGTGCTCATCATAACAAGTGCTCTCTTTATTTATTTATTTTTTTTTTTTTAAAGATTTTTTTTTATTTATTTATTTGAGAGAGAGAGAATGAGAGAGCAAGCACATGAGAGGGGGGAGGGTCAGAGGGAGAAGCAGACTCCCTGCCGAGCAGGGAGCCCGATGCGGGACTCGATCCAGGGACTCCAGGATCATGACCTGAGCCGAAGGCAGTCGCTTAACCAACTGAGCCACCCAGGCGCCCTAACAAGTGCTCTCTTTAATACCCATCACCCATTTAGCCCATCTCTCCACTCACCTCCCTCCAACAACCCTCAGTTTGGTCTCTATCATTAAGAGTCTCTTATTATTTGCTTCCTTCCCTCTCCTTTTTTTTCCTTCCCATATGTTCATCTGTTTTGTTTCCTAAATTCTACATATGCGTGAAATCATATGGTTTGTCTTTCTCTGACTGACTTATTTCGCTTAGCATAGTATGCTCTAGCTCCATCTGCATTGCTGCAAATGGCAAGATTTCATTCTTTTGATGGCTGAGTAATATTCCATTGTGTGTGTACACACACACACACACACACACACACCACATCTTCTTTACCCATTCATCAGTCGATGGACATTTGGGCTTTCTCCATAGTTTGGCTATTGTTGATAATGCTGCTATAAACATCAGGGTGCATGTACCCCTTAAAATCTGTATTTTTGTATCCTTTGGGTGAATACCTAGTAGTGCAATTGATTGATCATAGGGTAGTTCTATTTTTAACTTTTTGAGGAACCCCCATAATATTTCTTTTTTTTTTTTTTTAAGATTTTATTTATTTGACAGAGAGTGAGAGAGCACAAGCAGGGGAAGCAGCAGGCAGAGGGAGAGGGAGAAGCAGGCTCCCCATTGAACAGAGAGTCTGATGCGGGGTTTGATCCCAGGACCCTGGGATCATGACCTGAGCCGAAGGTAGCCGCTTAACCGACTGAGCCACCCAGGTGCCCCAGAACCCCCATAATATTTCTATTAGATAGTGCTGGTCTAGATTAGCTCCAGGCTACCCAAGGTAGAGTTAGCCCATGAACCATTTGCAAGGGCATCTCCTGCAAGCTTGTTAGAAATGCAGGCCCCATTGATTTGTATGTACCCTGAAGTTTGAGAAGCACTAGATAACACCAATGTTCTGTGTCTCCTTTGTGGGCTGTTCTTCTAGTCTTCACACTTAAACAATGCCAGTGTTGACACTAACTACCTGAAGGATCAAGAACAAGGTGTGTCCTTAGTCTATGCCTTAGATTTTCTCATCTAAGACAAAAAGGAGCTGCCCTTAGGGTCATTTTCAGTCCTATCTAGCATACTATGACCCTATAATTATACTGTAGAAATTTTGTTCTCTGGTAGAAGAACTTAATTTTTCACCATAACAGTTATTCTTAGAATCTCTAGCTCCCAGTCGAGGTCTTATCTAAGAAAGTAATACCTTTCCACTCCTTTTCAAGAATATTTAACTCTGTACCAGATAACCTAGTCTCATGTTCTTTTGAAAACTGTATTCCAGTATTCATACTTATGAATAAATTTACTTAATAAAGCGAGCAGTGGAGGGTTTAAGTATTTGGACTATATGCACTGAGTAATGAAAATGGTCAGACTTAAAGGCATTATTTACAACCAGCTTTTTGAATGTCTTCGCCGGGCTAGATCTGCAAAATGGGCATTCATCAGTTCCTTCTCAGTAGATAGATAGTAAGCAAACATTAAGTAGAAAAGCATAGGGGTGAAGAGCAGAGCATTTCAAGTCAGGAGGACTGAGGTTTGCATCCAGGCTCTGCCCATATGTATAATTAAAGATTAGTAATTTTACCTACCTAAGCCTGTTTATTTCTTTGTAAATAGGGAAAATGTCACAGTTTATTCACTGAATAGACTGTATAAAGATTAAACTAGTTCAGCATGGTGTTGGGCAATTATAAATATTAGTTATTAGTATTTTATTATTAATGTTATTAGTTGAGACTAATATAGTGTGGGGCTAGGTATTATGTGGGTGAAAAAGTCTTAATTGTAGTTGAACACCACACTGGGGAGGTGGAATTTGAAATGGTCTATTGAAGTATAATAATGTTCAGAGAAATGGAAGAGAGGAGGATGGGATCCTCGGTAGAAGAAACACGCAGCCTATGGAGCATGGAAGACCTAGGCATGTTTGCAAAATGGTAGATCATCTAGTTTGGTGAACAGAAGGGTATAATGGGAATGATGGTTGAAAAGGCAGGTTGGGTCCTTGGTTGTGGAAACTGAGGTGGAAGAGATTTCAGAGCTACAGGATTACACATTTTTGATTAACACTGAGAAAATGGGTGTCTACACTACCAAACCAGGATGCAGAGCCTCTTTACCTTTGGAGTGTTGTGTGCTTTTGGTACCACAGATTATTCCATCAGTCTCATCTCTCTGGCCTGTCTTCCCCCAACCAAGCCATTGGCAATTGGATCTCGCTCCCATGCTGACATTTCCCTGAGACTCATTTCATGCTATTTCTTCACGGGGGCATCTGGGCTGACAATGCAGAGAGACTTTTCCCACATAATTGAAAGGAATTTCTGATTATGCGCGGGGATGTCAGCCATGATGAGGTCTTGGACTGTTTCCAATTCCAGCTGCTTCTGATGACAGTGTTCCAGTCCCCCTCTCTCTCCCCCTCCCTGGCATTCTCCCTGTGAACTTTTTGCTCCCTTCTGGGAGTGATTTCTCAAGATAATATGCTATTTCCAAGCTTCCCTTTCTCCAGCCAGGTTGATGGGTCCTGCGTGAAGTGTACTCTTTTGGGGGGCCCAGCTCAGAAACGCTGCTATTGCACAGACCTGCACAAATTTCATCAGTAGTTACCCTGTCATTTCCATATCTGGAACCCTGTGCCTGACAGGAAAAGGTTGAGTGAACACACATATATTTTGGGTCTTTCTTTAGAGAAGTTCTTTTGAATATGCAGAACAAAGTGAGGGCTGCATTTATCTCTGACCTTTTCCGGCTCTTTTCTTGCATCTGTTAAGGGAAAAGCAGGCCTCCGAGCTCACCAGCCTCCTCTCCCACGGAGCAGATGATAGAGTTGCCTGGATTCACTTCCTCACCAGCCTTCGTTGCTCAGGACTGCCTAAATCTTTCCCCTTGTGGGTGATTCTCCTTGGGGTTTCTGGAGAATCTTAGGGAAAAATGAAACAGGGTCCATAGGGAGTGGTTAAGGTAGGGGCTAAACATTCAGGACCTTGGGTTCTCCCTTTGTGTTCAGCCTTTAAAACTCTTTTCCACGAAGTGATTAACCCCATTGTTATCCTCTGTGTGTTTCCTGGCAGAGGATGTGAGGAAAGAATGTGTATCAGGAACAGGGAACGGAAAGATCGAGAAAGCATCAGGTCACTCTCTCAGTGCCAATCAGAGATGATAGCTTGGCTTGGAACAAACAGTTCTCAGTCCACGGTTTCATCACAATCCGGGGGTGACTCTGGGGGCAGAAATCTACCAATACGAGCTTTTGCCATTTTTTATAACTTCCCTGGGAAACAGCTATAACATAGTAGAAAGAATTGGACTTAATATCAGGAGTCTTGATTTTGTTCTGGTTAGGCCTTTTAGAAAGTGTATGGCACTATGCCTGGTTCATAGCAGGTGTTTAACAATGAAAATATGATCTGGAGCAAGATCGTATATTAAATATATTATGTGTATATGTATATGTATATATATGCATGTGTGTGTACATATATATACATATCCATATATATATATATATATATATACATAGTCACAGTGTGCTTTTACTATTAAAAGAGATTAAATGAAATCACTATGAACAATGCCCTAAAAACAATGCTCCTAGCATAATACATATATATATATGTTCATCTTAGCTTACCCTCCACTGGAACACTATTTTTCATCCAACCCATCCATATATAAAATACCCACCTTGGATCCTTGAGATTTCACCATTAAATGTATGATATTTCTTTTGATTAAGTCTTATATTTTCCTAATGACCACCTTTAAAATGCAAATGCCCCTGGTTTGGGCAGCACATTAAATCCTGTATGTGAACTAGCTTGAAAAATTACTTCCTAAGATAGACAGAAAAGACCAAGTACCCTTTTGTTTAGCCCAAAAGAGGAGTGGGTAGGTAGAAGGATACTAGAAGAGAAAGCTGGAAACTGAGTCTTCATCAGAGATTGACCCCATCTTTCTGGTCCAGGTGATCAGGCCCAATTTCTTCTTATACGGTAGGGAAGAAAAAAACCCAGGATGGATAGAGGGGTTGTTACCCTCTGAAAAGATGAGCAGTGACAGTATTTATTTGTTTTTTCCATGTCAACTGAGACTCACACAGAATAATCACTTTTGCCTAACAGAGACTCTTAGCCTCTCCCAGGTGAGCTGGTTGCAGTCACTCATTCAGGAACCCTCATTACAACATCCCAAGGTGTTGCTTGGATTTTTCTTGGCTGAAGATGGCTCTTGCTTCTTAAGGCCTACCATTCTACTGTTGAATGACCAAAAATTTAGAAAGATTTAATTTAGTTCGGTAGTTAAGATCTTTGGTATTTATTGGCTATTAACATCATTTGAAACTCTTCAATGTCCAATAGGACCAATTTCTCTTTGGTGTGAGAGGAGCAAGGGGTTAAGCCAAATTAAAGCAAAATTATGAGGAACCTGAGATTTGCCTTAAACCCCTTACATTTGCTCT
Source organism: Phoca vitulina (assembly GCF_004348235.1). NCBI lineage: Eukaryota > Metazoa > Chordata > Mammalia > Carnivora > Phocidae > Phoca > Phoca vitulina. Next base: position 81,731 of record NW_022589890.1, read on the forward strand.
TTATATCTCTCTCTTGTCCACATGGCCTTTCCTCTCTGCTCTCAACACTGGAGGCCCAAAACCTTTCTGGGTTTGACATTTGCACAGTATCACTAATTGTTAAATGGAAAGAAATCCAACTTCACAGATGCTAACAAGGGAAGCAACATTACATAAAGTCGTATACCTAATGTGACGGAAAATATTCCGTGGGTCCTTCCTTAAATCTTGCCATGGAAGCAGTCATCAAATCTACCCACATCTCAGTCTCTGACTCCTAGAAACGTATACTGAGGGAAAAGCTAACAATGAATCCCAGGGACCAAGGAGATCTTAGCTCGTGGTAAGCAAAGATATGGCTGTTATTTTAAGTCTTCTTTTCTCTCCCACGCTGCCACCCTCAACTCATGCCTCTTCTATATATTCTAATGTCATGAAACTCAACCACAACAAGCCAAAGTATACATTCAAAGGAAATGAATAACCACATGCACAAGGATGTCACTCTTTTGGGAGGCCTTGCTCTTTAGCATTGATCATAAGACCTTCGTTCAGGTAAGGGGATAGCATCAGAGTGTGTCTCTCCGTCCCTCCCTAGATAAATCTGTTCGAAGAATGTACCTGTTGTTCCTGACCTCCTGTGCCCCACAGTAGGATTGAGGAACGAGTATGGACAGAGCACAGAGGGGACATGAAGGGTCACGCCACCCCCAGATGTTTCTGATCCAAGATGTCAACCAGTGAGCCTAACATTTGCCTTTCATTAATCAAAAGAAAAAAGGATTAAACTTTCAGTGTCTCTTTCTCTAATGAAGAGCTGCTGCTTTGCTCTGATTACAATTCCTCAACTCAGGAACCAGAAGTAGGCTGAGCCAAAATAGCCTCTGAGAGCAGGGTAAGTAGGGGCCCTGGGAAGGGAGAAAGCTGATGCCCAGCTCAAAATCAACAAAAAGCTCTGATTTGTAGCATTTGCTGATTTCCATGGTGTAAATACTTCCATCATGACCAATTTCAAGCTACCAACATGAAGTTACTGAAACTGGAATTGGGGAAAGATGAGCACAGTTGGCTTGGTGTGAGTCAGCTCCAGCACACCAATGGGAGAGTGACCTTCGCGAGGTCACAAAGTCACTAAAATGTCAAACCACAGTCTGACATGATGTTCCAGCATGCTTGCTCACTGTTTAATCAATTTGCTATTTAAAATGGGAAGATGTTAATTCCTTATTTATTTATTTATTGTTAAGAAAGGCAGACTGATATATGCAGCACCTCATGGGTGTATCTGGAGTCTTGGAAGCTTGACTACCCTATGTTCTCCTACAAATGGACCTTGAGAGCTTGTTTGGCGATTCTATCAGGGGAGCAGAGCCACTCATGTATTCTGGACCAAAGACCGAACTTCCTCTATTGGGAAAGATTACCCTCCACCACTAAGCATGCAGTTTTGGGACGGGTGTCCTTGGAGTGGAGAGAGAAGAAGGGGACACCTGCCTAGCCAGTCAGACTAGCCAACTCAGTGCTTGCAATGGGGACAGATACCACAGTCAGATCATCTCTCACGTCCAAAGATGGTAATTCTTCACATGCGGTTTCTTTTTGTTCTTGGGCATGCCAGATTCAGCTAGTTTCTGAGAATCCAAAAACCAAGGAGAAGGATATATTGAGGCAAGAGGCCTCATTCTCTCTATAATGTAGAAGAAACCTTATTCCATTTTACATTTGTAAAATCTTGGTAATTTTCCCCAAACACATAGGGCACCATCTCACTGTGGGACCTTGGTCAAGTCATTTCCCTTTTCTGGACTGTTGTTTTTGCATCTGCAAAATGAGGAGGGTAGATTATAAAATCTCCCAAGTTCCTCATGGTTTTAACACTGCTCTTATCCAAAACTGAAAATCCCCAAACTACAAATCCAAAATATAAAATACAAGTGAAAATTTCCAGTCAAAGAAACACCTTTTTCTGTTTACATGCTGTTGGATAACCAGTTCCCTGCCCCTCAGTCAAATAGAGCCGTGATTCTGACAGATTTTCCTCCTCACTCCTCATGCAGGGCCTCAGCATGCTGTGTGATTTGAAAGAATACCAGCAAGTCCCAGCCTTTGTCCTTAAACTGCTCTCCCACTGGCCCAGTACTTGGCCTGACATTCTACCTTTATATATAAACTCTGTTCCATTCTGAAGTGCATAGACCACTCTGATGAAGCAGATGGAATCTATCAGTCACCATGAATGCTTTTGTATCCATAAGTACTCTACCAGATACCAGCTGAGCCAATTCTCCCAATAATGAGAGACACACACCAGGTATGTGTGGTGGGGAAAAGTAGGAGACAGAGTCAGTCTGAGGTCCTGGGGAGGTGGGCATATGGCCCAGGCAGAAGGCTGCAGCCAGTTCTCCTGGGCAGCCAGAGGCCAGCCAGTGGGGGGCTTCCGGGTGGTGGGAGAGGGGAAGGCACTAAAGGAATAAGAAGGACCCTGAAGAGGAAGGTAGAAAGTGAGAGAGAATTCTCTAGCTCACTCTTTGCTGAGATCCACCTTGCACATTTCTGTCTTTGATATAGATGGGAAAGGTGACGGAGGGGTCCTTGGCACGAGCTACTCTAGTGCCTTTGTTTCTTTGATTGTCAAGAGTGGCTTCCACACTTGGTAGCTCCTGGCTGGACAGATCTCAGAGTCTGTCCTCATCAAAACCTTTCCTGCAGCTGATCCAGCTAGCACACACTGGGGAGGAGACCGAAGGGGAGGAGAACAAATGTGGAGGGAGGCCAGGAAGGAGGCCTCTGGGTGAAGTGGGGAACCAAGCCCAGAAAGGACACTGCGACTGTGGTGACTGCCATGGCTAGTGAGTGCAGGGAGCCGGAGGAGCTCGGCTGATGGGAGCTTGGCTCACAGGCTGGGTTCAGACTCCTGACTGGGGAGGGAGCTGTGCTCTGTTCTCCCCTCTAGGGCACTCTGCTTCATGGTAAGTCCTTCAGAAAGGAAACACTAAAATATATAGTTACACTCACTCTACCCCTGCTGGTGACATTTTCTAGTTACAAAACTAAGCTTATTGTAGGTTTTCTTTTTTTGGATTCCTTTGCTTGAGTGTACATGCTTAAGCTGTTTATGGGATAATCTAGTCCCAGTTGCAGCCCTAAACTGGCTAAGTAGACAACTTATGTGTGCTGAATGCACAAGAGAGAGCCCATTCACAGTCCCGGAAAAGCAATTAAAAATAACAATAGTAACAGTAATAATAATAATAGCTAACAGATATAGTAGTTATTATAAGCCAGGTGAGAGAGCTGTGACTTGAACCCAGTCCTTCTGGCTCTGGAGTTTGTAACCACCCCCCATCAAAAGACAGATGTCTTCTCACCAAGAGTGTAACCCAAGTGAGACGGGGGAAAAGCACCAAGGTAGGGAGCTGTAGGTGACCTGGATCTGTGACATTGGGCACAATACTGTCTCTTATCCTCAATTTCTGCTCTAAATAATCAGAGTAGCAAAGAAGACTATCAAGACCAAAAGGTCTCACTGTTATGTGTCCTGCTTTGTATTTGGTGATCCTCATGCTGCACAAGACAATGCACACTATTTTGTACATGAAGTAAGAAGTACCTGTAATGACCATTTTCTAGGCAAGATTACTAAGACTATTCCAGGGGAAAGATCTCACAAGGCCATAAAGCTAGAAAAAAGCAGAATTGGGACCTACCCCACCGTTTCTAACTGTAAAGCTGGGACATGAGAAGAAAACAGAGGTTTTGCAGTGTTCCTCTGAGCCAGGGGGCTTAGGAAGTCTATGCGTCCTGTGGGGGCTACTGGGGTTTGAGTGGAACGGGGGCAGGGCAAAGGGGAGAGAGGGTTCTCTTGACTTAAATACCTGTCTGCGATTTCATTTGAAGATTTTATGGCTTGAAAAAGCTTGTGTTTCATCCTGTTCCGGGTCTGTCACCCTTCACATCAGGGGCTAGAGTGGGGCTTCCAATCACTATCACCAAGAGCAAAGATGTGAGGAGAGAATGGTGCTTTCCTTTAGTTCTTCTCAGTAAAAACTAGTGAGGCTCTGTGAGTGAATTCCTATTCATGAGACAACCCATTCCCACTCCTGGAAAAATGACTTCAGACAACATTGATAATAAAAATGAACAAAAACGTGTCACGCTTGCTAGGTGGCAAGCACTATTCTAAAATTGCGTGTTGCCTAATCTATGATGCTTCTAAAAACCTACAGGAGTTCTTTACAACGAGAGACCACCGACTCCTTTCCAGAAGAAAACGGTTTTCTCTCTTGTCATTTCTCTGTTACAGATACAATCACTCCTGCTCCTTATATGTATGGATAGCTATACCTTTGTATACATACACACACCTATATATATAACAGGTACACATACATGTGTATATATGTTCATGTACAGATTAGTTCTTTTACTTTGTCCATCTCCAGCACGCTGCTGTTACAGAAGCGCTACCACCTTCTTGCTCTTATCTGACTTTCACCCTTGCAATGACTGAAATAAGTAAATCGACCAACCATGGGGAAGAGCCTTGAAGCATAGTGTACAGAAATTTGCTTTTAAGAGTTTGGAGAGCTGAATTCCAGACTCCGTTTTCGTTAGTTATGTAGCTGGTTTGAGCAATGTTTATTAATTATCTCCTAAGCATAAGGGATCGTGGGGAATACCATAAGTACATGATACCATCATGGGGGGCACAGGGAAGATAGAGAGACATGGGGGTATAGGGAAGATACAGGGACATGGGGGTACAGGGAAGATACAGGGACATGGGGGTACAGGGAAGATACAGGGTCATGGGGGAGAACAGGGAAGATACAGGGACACGGGGGGGACAGGGAAGATACAGGGACATGGGGGGACAGGGAAGATACAGGGACATGGGGGGACAGGGAAGACACAGGGACATGGGGGAGAACAGGGAAGATACAGAGACATGGGGGTAC
>NW_022589891.1:0-484 GCF_004348235.1 Phoca vitulina
AGAATTATATCATCTAATTCTAGAGGATCGGGTGATGTGGAGACACAGAACACGTTCGGATGGTCGTGAATGTTCGAGACCCCGCTGGTGTGAGCTGAGCCTCACCTGCAGGCGACCCTGGATCCCGGAGCCCTCACGGTGTGATCTTCCTCCTTCCTGGGGGGCCCGAGGACCCCAGGCACCCCCTGACACTTCCGGGCCTCCTTGGGCTGCCGGTGGAACAGTGGGAGCAAGAGGGCCCCTTGGGAAAGGCCGGCCGGTGGACTTGATGTCGGCCAGCAGGTGCCCGTGGCGATCACTTCTCAGCGCCTCGAGCTTTCCCTCGGTCAGCACAGCTGCCACGCAGCCTTCTGGAATTCTCTTCTCATGAAGAGGACCTCCCGGTGACAGTGGCAGGGGCTTCTCCGCACCGTGTGGGAGAAGCGCTCCTGCCTGGGATCTTCCCTGGTCCATCAGGCACTCTGTCCTCTGTGCACAAGATCAA
>NW_022589892.1:0-82748 GCF_004348235.1 Phoca vitulina
GTCATGATCCCAGGGCTCTCTGCTCAGCGGGGAATCTGCTTCTCCCTCTGCCTCTCCCTTTGGGCTTGTGCTCTCTCTCTCTCTCGCTGACTCTCTCTCTCTCAAATAAATAAATACTTATTTATTTGTCAGAGAGAGAGAGGGAGAGCACAAGCAGGGGAAGCTGTAGGCAGAGGGAGAAGCAGGCTCCCTGCTGAGCAAGGAGCACAATGCGGGTCTTGATCCCAGGACCCTAGGATCACGACCCGAGCCGATGGCAGATGCTTAACTGACTGAGCCACTCAGGTGTCCCAAATAAAATCTTTAAAAAAATAAAATAAAATAAAATTTCTTCAGTGAATCATTTCTGTCAACAGAAATCACAAGCCTTGATATTGCATATTGTGCTATATTTTTATTTGCTTTATTTTAACCTGTTTTTCTTTGGTTTTTCAATAAATCAAATAAATATTTTTTTTAGATTCTAAAGGAAAATGTGGGCCTCCTCCACCTATTGACAATGGAGACATTACCTCATTCCCATCATCAACATATGCTCCGGGATCATCAGTAGAGTACAGATGCAAGTCCTTCTATGTGCTTCAGGGACAGAGGACCATAAGATGTAGAAATGGACAGTGGTCACCACCACCAAAATGCTTAGGTAAATATTTCAATATTCTCATGGATCCTGGGAAAATCAGTATAATAGATGTTTTGCTGTTATTAACAGAATGTTCATGGATTAACAAACATTTGTTGAATGCTGACTATCAAATACTAATGTGTGAAGAAAAAAAGCTGGAAAAAAACTCTTGTTCTAGCAAAATATCATTTAATGAAAGGATTCGATTTCTTCATGTTAAAATTGACATTATGAATCTTTGATTAAAACATTTAATTATCACACCTTAAACATAGTACCTCATTTTACATCATTAATCATTTAAAGTGATTTAAATCGACACAATGGATTTTCAATGAACTGGTTTGGAAAAGGTTTTGAAAATGAAGCCCTGGGCCAGTAGAGAAGATTCTACTTGAAAGTCTGGAATTCTGGGGCGCCTGGGTAGTTAAGCGTGTGCTTTCAGCTCAGTTCATGATCCCAGGGTCCTGGGATGGAGCACCGCGTCAGGCTCCCTGCTCAGCAGAGAGTCTGCTTTTCTCTCTCCCTCTCCTGCTCCCCCTGCTTGTGTGCTCACTCTCTCTCTCTCTGTCAAATAAATAAATAAAATATTTTTTAAAAAGTCTGAAATTCTGTTTTCAATGTTTTATATTCTTTTTTTTTTATCTTCAGAGGCCTGTATAATATCAGAAGATATCATGAAAACATATAATATACGATTTCGATGGTCTTCTGAGACAAAAATTTATGCTAAAACAAGGGATGTTATTGAATTTGAATGTATCCCTGGATATCGTAAAAAGACCCCGCTGCATACATTCCAAGCCACCTGTCAGGAAGGGAAACTGACGTATCCTGAATGTTCGGTAATACAGTGGTGAAGATGCAGTCCTAAAATTAAAATATACATTTACTCAGAATTTTTCATTATCAATCCAATTCTCAGTTTATTTTGTCAAGTATTGTGTAACTCATTTATAATCATAAATCAGAAGTTGTATTAAATATTATGTGGATGATGTAATTATAATCAGAGAGATGAATAAATCACTTCTTAAAAGCGCCTCATTAAAACTTGGCAAACCAAAATTCTTTGTGTCCTACTCATAAAATATCTATGGCAAGGGGCGCCTGGGTGGCTCAGTCGTTAAGCGTCTGCCTTCGGCTCAGGTCATGATCCCGGAGTCCTGGGATCGAGCCCCGCATCGGGCTCTCTGCTCGGCGGGAAGCCTGCTTCTCCCTCTCCCACTCCCCCTGCTTGTGTTCCCTCTTTCGCTGTGTTTCTCTCTGTCAAATAAATAAAATCTTTAAAAAAAAAAAAAAAAAAATATCTATGGCAAGAAATTAGATTCAATCACTCCAGTGCCTACTTCCATCCATCTTTCCCTCTAACTTTCTCATACTTTCTTCCATAACTTCTGGGGCTGCCTGAGACTCTCCATTTCAGAGGAAATGGTTGAAAATGCTTTTCTCCATCTTTAATACAATTTTACTTCAAAAATACATAAAAACATAACTATGTCATACCTATGTGAGTAATAAGATATAAGTAGTTATTATTAGCTTTTGCTTATCTACCAGATATAAGCGGTTATTATCTACTTTCGCTTATCTACCAAATGATGAAATGCAAGATCTTCTACAAGATGGCTATCTAGCACACATAAAAATTCAAACAAATCATAAAGAGAAATTAGAATCTAATTGGGTACATACCTAACTGTCATAATACAACATGAAAAGTAACAAAAAAATCTGATATCAAGTATAAACACACACATGCACACACACACACAAATACATAGTATGCTTTGAACACACATACATGTGTATAGAACAGATTGTCAGGAAGTACAATAAAATATTTATAATAACTACAGTTGAATTTAGAGATGTTAGGGGTAAGAGTTGGTGGTAAAGTCCTTAAGGCTCACCTGTATTTTCCATGTTTTCTATCTTTAATATGTATCAGCTTTGAACCACAATAAAGGTGGTTATTTTAATGGGGTGCCTGGCAGGCTCATCCGGTGGAGTGTGCTCACGATCTCGGGGTCATGAGTACAAGCTCCACGTTGGGTGTAGAGATTACTTAAATATGTAAATAAATGTTTTAAAAAATAAAATAAAGATATATTAAAAGTAAGGCAATATATGTTGAGAATTATGAGGACCTCTTTGGTAATGATCTTCAAATCTAATGACATCTTCATGATTTTGCTGCTATAGTGGGTTTTGGAAACATTCAACCACAAGAGCCTGAAATATGATTTTTATGTTCATACATTTCAAACAACATAATTAGTTAAAATCAGTTGACCGTAAACATTTTTAACTTCTACAAAACCATGAAAACTTTAAGATGAAAATAAAGATATAATTAAGGTAAATATATTTTAAGGTGATATCTTCTTACTTCATTTTGCATCAAATCAAGTGGCATTCTTAGAATGAGAAACCTGGCTGTCTCTAATGGAGTCAGTTTATCTAAATCTGAATCACAAGTGACAGCCAGTTTTCTCATGTTTAAAGGACATTGTTACAATTGGCAAGTTATCTTTGCTGTTAATATTGGTATATATACTATTTCTCCAAAACCTTTCACTTAATGCTTGTGGAATCTATTTATGACACTTAACCTGTAATCAGTATAGCCTATAACTAATTGTTTTCATTGTTGGCTGAAAAATAGCAATTTTTAAGACAAATTCTATTCTTTTTCTGCACTTATTGTCATTCTTGTGTAAAGGTGAGTGTTAATTTGCCAACTCCTTAAAACCTTTACCTAAAAAGATTTAGTAAATCTTTATTTTTGCTCTTTAATTTCCAATTTTTGGAATAAGGACTTGATGATAGTGACCTGTGATGGCTTTAAAGATTTTTTTCTTGGGGGAGGAGCAAGATGGCGGAGGAGGAGGAGACCTAAATTTCATCTGGTCCCAGGAATTCAGCTAGATAGGGTTCAAACCATTCTGAACACCTACGAACTCAACTGGAGAATGAAGAAAAGAATAGCAACAACTGTCTGAACAGAAAAGCGACCACTTACTGGAAGGTAGGACGTGCGGAGAAGTGAATCCGAGGCGATATTCAGGAAGATAGATGGCGGGGGAGGGGGTCTCCATCGGTCAGTTCTGGCAAGTGATAGAGCCGCTGAGCACAAAATCGGAACTTTTAGAAGTCGGCTCCGCTGAGGGACGTCGCTCCAGTGGCTAAGCGGGGCATGGAACCCTCGTGGGATAGTGTGGTCTCAGGACCCTCAGGGTCACAGAAAGACTGGGGGTGCCTGAATGTGGCAGAGCTCCCAGGCATCGGAGCAGGGAAACCAGCTGCAGAGACAGAGCCGAGACGCAGGCTCTCAGCTCGGGGTTGTCATAAACCATGATCCATGGCTCAGTCCGGCCACTGCTCCTCCAGCAGGGACCCAACAAGCAGCAGATCCGGGGAGACTCCCCTTCTTCCCCCGGGAGGAGTGGCGCGGGAGCACTCTGGAGCACTTTGGAGACTCCACACCGAGTCAGGTGCCAGAGATAGAAATGCTTGGTCACAGGCCGGGTGAGCACGGAGTGCTGCCGGAGACCAGGGAGACGGGAGTGACTGACTGCTTTTCTCTGGGGGCTCACTGAGGAGAGGGGCCCGGAGATCTCAGCTCCTCTGGGGTGGAGATTGGGAGGCCTCCATTTTCACTCTTGTCCTCCAAAGCTGTACGGAAAGCTTGCAGGGAACAAAAGCTCCCGAGAGCAAACCCGAGCAGATTACTTAGCCTGCCCCGGCAAGGGTGGGGCAATTCCGCCTCTGGCAAAGACATTTGGGAACCATGGCAACAGGCCCCTCCCCCCGAAGATCAGCGAGAACAGCCAGCCAAGACCAAGTTTACTGATCAATGACAACAGCAGAACTCCAGCACTAGGGGAATACTGCACATAGAATTCATGGCTTTTTTACCATGATGCTTTAGTCTTTCAAAGTTAATTTTTTTTATTTTCTTTTTCTTTTTTTTTTTTTGAATTTTTCTTTTTCCCTTTTTCAACCAACATCTTATCAATCCCTTTTTTAAAAAATCTTTTTTATTTTTCATTTTTAGAGTCATATTCTATCCTTCATAGTAGTTAACCTTATTTTGGGTATATATGTATAAGTTGTTCTCTCTTTAAAATTTTGGGATACAGTTTCTTCTAACAGACCAAAATATACCCTAAATCTCTAGCGTATGGCTTTGTTCTAGTCTCCTGCCTGATCACATTCTCTCCCTTTTTTTTTTAATCCTATTATTTCTTTTTTCAACCAGTTTCTTATCTTATCAATTCCTTTTATAAAATCTTTTATAATTTTCATCTTTACAGTCGTATTCCATCCCTTCATCATATTTACCCTTATTTTTGTACATATATAAGTTTTCCTTCCTTTAAAATTTTGGGAGGTACTTTCTTCTAACAGACCAAAATACACCCAAAATCTAGTGTGTGGCACTGATCTATGCACGAGCCTGATCATTTGATCATATTCTGTTTTGCTTTTGTTTTGGTTTTTTTAATCTTTTTTTTTTTTTCTTTTTTCTTTCTTTCCGTTTCTTTTCCCCCGGTTTCAGTTCTCTTCTGATTTGTTTAGTGTATATTTTTCTGGGGTCGTTGTTACCCTATTAGCATTTTGTTCTCTCATTCATCTGTTCTCCTCTGGACAAAATGACAAGACAGAAAAAAATCACCTCAACAAAAAGAACAAGAGGCAGTACCGACTGCCAGGGACCTAATCAATATGGACATTAGTAAGATGTCGGAACTAGAGTTCAGAATGATGATTTTAAAGATACTAGCTGGGCTTGAAAAAAGCATGGAAGTTATTAGAGAAACCCTTTCTGGAGAAAGAAAAGAACTAAAATCTAACCAAGTTGAAATCAAAAAGGCTATTAATGAGGTGCAATAAAAAATGGAGGCTCTAACTGCTAGGATAAATGAGGCAGAAGAGAGAATTAGTGATATAGAAGAAGAAATGATGGAGAATAAAGAAGCTGAGAAAAAGAGAGATAAACAACTACTGGATCACGAGGGCAGAATTCGAGAGATAAGCGATACCATAAGATGAAACAATATTAGAATAATTGGGATCCCAGAAGAAGAAGAAAGAGAGAGAGTGGCAGAAGGTATATTGGAGGGGCACCTGGATGGCTCAGTTGGTTAAGCAACTGCCTTCGGCTCAGGTCATGATCCTGGAGTCCCAGGATTGAGTCCCGCATCAGGCTCCCTGCTCAGCGGGGAGTCAGCTTCTACCTCTGACACTCCCTCCTCTCATGTTCTCTCTCTCATTCTCTCTCTCTCTCAGATAAATAAAATCTTAAAAAAAAAAAAAGAAGAAGGTATACTGGAGCAAATTATAGCAGAGGGGAAGCAAACAGGCATCAAAATCCAGGAGGCACAGAGAACCCCTCTCAAAATCAATAAAAACAGGTCAACACCCCAACATCTAATAGTAAAACTTACGAGTCTCAGAGACAAAGAGAAAATCCTGAAAGCAGCTCGGGAGAAGAGATCTGTAACCTAAAATGAAACATTAGACATTAGATTGGCAACAGACCTATCCACAGAGACCTGGCAGGCCAGAAAGGACTAGCATGATATATTCAGAGCACTAAATGAGAAAAATATGCAGCCAAGAATACCATATCCAGCTAGGCAGTCATTGAAAATAGAAGGAGAGATAAAAAGCTTCCAGGACAAACAAAAATTAAAGAAATTTGCAAACACAAAACCAGCCCTACAAGAAATCTTGAAAGGGGTCCTCTAAGCAAAGAGAGAGCCTAAAAGCAACATAGACCAGAAAGGAACACAGACAATACACAGTAACAGTCACCTTACAGGCAATACAATGGCACTAAATTTATATCTTTCAATAGTTACCCTGAATGTAAATGGGCTAAATGCCCCAATCAAAAAACACAGGGTATCAGATTGGATAAAAAAACAAGATGATCGATACGCTGTCTGCAAGAGACTCATTTTAGACCCAAAGACACCCCCAGATTGAAAATGAGTGGGGGAAAACCATTTACCATCCTAATGGACACGAAAAGAAAGCTGGGGTGGCAATCCTTAGATCAGACAAATTAGATTTTAAACCAAAGACTGTAATAAAAGATGAGGAAGGACACTATATCCTACTTAAAGTGTCTATCCAACAAGAAGATCTAACAATTGTAAATATCTATGCCCCTAACATGGGAACAGCCAATTATATAAGTCAATTAAAACAAAAACAAAGAAACACATCAACAACAGTACAATAATAGTGGGGGACTTTAACACCCCCCTCACTGAAATGGACAGATCATCGAAGCAAAAGATCAATAAGGAAATAAAGACTTTAAGTGACACACTGGACCAAATGGACTTCATAGATATATTCAGAACATTCCATCCCAAAGCAACAGAATACACATTCTTCTCTAGTACACATGGAACATTCTCCAGAACAGATCACATCCTAGGTCACAAATCAGGTCTCAACTGGTACCAAAAGATTGGGATCATTCCCTGCATATTTTCAGACCACAATGCTTTGAAACTAAAACTCAATCACAAGAGGAAAGTCGGAAAGAACTCAAATACATGGAGGCAAAGGAGCATCCTATTAAAGAATGAATGGGTCAACCAGGAAATTAAAGAAGAATTTTAAAAATTCATGGAAACAAATGAAAATGAAAACACAACTGTTCAAAATCTTTGGGATACAGCAAAGGCAGTCCTAAGAGGAAAGTATATAGCAATACAAGCCTTCCTTAAGAAACAAGAAAAGTCTCAAACACACAACCTAACCCTACACCTAAAGGAGCTGGAGAAAGAACAGCAAATAAGCCTAAACCCAGCAGGAGAAGAGAAATAATAAAGATCAGAGCAGAAATCAATGAAATAGAAACCAAAAGAACAGTAGAACAGATCAATGAAACTAGGAGCTCGTTCTTTGAAAGTATTAATAAGATTGATAAACCCCTGGCCAGACTTATCAAAAGAAAAGAGAAAGGACCCAAAGAAATAACATCACAAATGAAAAAGGAGAGATCACAACCAACACCAAAGAAATACAATTATAAGAACATATTAGGAGCAACTATACGCCAGCAAATTAGATAATCTGGAAGAAATGGATGCATTCTTAGAGATGTATCAACTACCAAAACGGAACCAGGAAGAAATAGAAAACTGGAACAGACCCATAACCACTAAGGAAATTGAAGCAGTCATCAAAAATACCCTAACAAACAAGAGCCCAGGGCCAGATGGTTTTAAATTCTACCAAACATTTAAAGAAGAATTAATACCTATTCTTCTGAAATTGTTCCAAAAAATAGAAATGGAAGGAAAACTTCTAAACTTTTTTTTGAGGCCACCATTACCTTGATCCCAAAACCTAACAAAGACCGCATCAAAAAGGAGAATTACAGACCAATATTCCTGATGAACATGAATGTAAAAATTTTCAGCAAAACACTAGCCAATAGGATCTAACAGTACATTAAAAGGATTATTCACTACAACCAAGTCGGATTTATCCCGGGGCTACAAGGTTGCTTCAACATCCGCAAATCAATCAATGTGATGCAATACATTAATAAAAGAAAGAACAAGAACCATATGATCCTCTCAATAGATGCAGAAAAAGCATTTGACAAAGTACAGCATCCTTTCTTGATCAAAACTCTTCAGAGTATAGGGATAGAGGGTACATACCTTAATATCATAAAAGCCATCTATGAAAAACCCACAGCAAATATCATTCTCAATGGGGAAAAACTGAGAGCTTTCCCCCTAAGGTCAGGAACACAGCAGGGATGTCCACTATCACCACTGCTATTCAACATAGTATTAGAAGTCCTAGCCACAGCAATCAGACAACAAAAAGGAATCAAAGGCATCCGAATCAGCAAAGAAGAAGTCAAACTCTCACTGTTTGCAGATGATATGATACTTTATGTGGAAAATCCAAAAGACTCCACCCCAAAACTGCTAGAACTCATACAGGAATTCAGTAAAGTGGCAGGATATAAAATCCATGCACAGAAATCAGTGGCATTCCTATACACCAACAACAAGACAGAAGAAAGAGAAATGAAGGAGTCGATCCCATTTACAATTGCACCCAAAACCATAAGATACCTAGGAATAAATCTAACCAAAGAGGCAAAGGATCTGTACTCAGAAAACTATAGAATACTCATGAAAGAAATTGAGGAAGAAACAAAGAAATGGAAAAACGTTCCATGCTCATGGATTGGAAGAACAAATATCGTGAAGATGTCAATGCTACCTAGAGCAATCTACACATTCAATGCAATCCCTATCAAAATACCATCCACTTTTTTCAAAGAAATGGAACAAATAATCCTAAAATTTGTACGGAACCAGAAAAGACCCTGAATAGCTAGATGAATGTTGAAAAAGAAAAGCAAAGCTGGCGGCATCACAATTCAGACTTCCAGCTCTATTACAAAGCTGTCATCATCAAGACAGTATGGTACTGGCATAAAAACAGACACATAGATCAATGGAACAGAATAGAGAGCTCAGAAATGGACCCTCAACTCTATGGTCAACTAATCTTTGACAAAGCAGGAAAGAAAGTCCAATGGAAAAAAGACAGTCTCTTCAACAAATGGTGTTGGGAAAATTGGACAGCCACATGCAGAAGAATGAAACTGGACCATTTCCTTACACCACACACAAAAATAGACTCCAAATGGTTGAAAGACCTCAATGTGAGACACGAGTCCATCAAAATCCTAAAGGAGAACATGGGCAGCAACCTCTTTGACCTCAGCCGCAGCAACTTCTTCCTAGAAGCATCACCAAAGGCAAGGGAAGCAAGGGCAAAAATGAACTATTGGGACTTCATCAAGATAAAAAGCTTTTGCACAGCAAAAGAAACAGTCAACAAAACCAAAAGACAACCGACAGAATGGGAGAAGATATTTGCAAATGACATATCAGATAAAGGGCTAGTATCCAAAAATCTATAAAGAACTTATCAAATTCAACTCCCAAAGAACAAATGATCCAATCAAGAAATGAGCAGAAGACATGAACAGACATTTTTCCAAAGAAGACATCGAAATGGCCAACAGACACATGAAAAAGTGTTACAGTGCTCGGCAGCAGGGAAATCCAAATCAAAACCTCAATGAGATATCACCTCACACCAGTCAGAATGGCTAAAATTAACAAGTCAGGAAATGACAGATGTTGGTGGGGATGGGGAGACAGGGGAACCCTCCTACATTCTTGGTGGGAATGCAAGCTGGTTCAGCCACTCTGGAAAACAGTATGGAGGTTCCTTAAAAAGTTGAAAATAGAGTTACCATACAACCCAGCAATTGTACTACTGAGTATTTATCTGAAAGATACAAATGTAGGGATCCGAAGGAGTACGTGCACCCTGATGTTTATAGCAGCAATGTCCACAATAGCCAAACTGTGGAAAGAGCCAAGATGTCCATTGACAGATGAATGGATAAAGGAGATATGGTATATATATACAATGGAATATTATGCAGCCATCAAAAGGAATGAAATCTTGCCATTTGCCATGACGTGGATGGATCAGGAGGGTGTTATGCTGAGCGAAATAAGTCAATCAGAGAAAGACATGTATTATGTGATCTCACTGACATGAGGAATCCTTAATCTCAGGAAACGAATTGAGGGTTGCTGGGGTGGTGGGGGAGTGGGAGGGATGGGGTGGCTGGGTGATAGACATTGGGGAGGGTATGTGCTATGGTAAGCACTGTGAATTGTGTAAGACTGTTGAATCACAGACCTGTACCTCTGAAACAAATAATACATTATATGTTAAAAAAAAAAAAAAAGAAAGAAAGAAGAAGATAGCAGGAAGGGAAGAATGAAGGGGGGAAATCGGAGGGGGAGACGAACCATGAGAGACTATGGACTTTGAGAAACAAACTGAGGGTTCTAGAGGGGAGGGGGGTGTGAGTTGGGTTAGCCTGGTGATGAGTATTAAAGAGGGCACGTACTGAATGGAGCACTGGGTGTTATGCACAAACAATGAATCATGGAACATTATATCAAAAACTAATGATGTAATGTATGGTGATTAATATAACATAATAAAATAAAAAGACTTTTTCTTTTTTTTTTAACGTTCTATCAGCATGGATTCATGAATTTTTATTTATTCAATTTGTCACAAACAATTATAGTCATTATTCTTTGAAGCTCAAATTATCCCAAATTTGGCTAGTGAGTGCCTCTTGAAACTGGCTCCTGATTGCTTTGTTATACCCACTAGTCTTTGAGTGTTTTCATTTCTTTTTAGCACAACACAATGTTCCAGGCTCGCTGTATACTTCCCTGACCAACACCCATAATCATACAGCTTTCCAAAGAGGTCTGATTCTTTTTATTGGGAAATAGTGTTTGGAACACAAGAACTGTGTTATTGGTACTAGATGGGAATGTCATTAAATGTCTTTTTGCTTGTCAGAAATCTGAAATAGAAATGAAATTTAAAATTCATTGGCTCCTATTGGATCTTACAATTCAGAGTTAAAAATAATACAGGGCTAAGAAACTTTTAAATACATTTTCTGTCTTTTCTCTTTATTCATATATTCTTATATTTCTTATATTTCAGAATTTTTAAAAATAATATTAAGAGTATAATGCAAACATTACTATTAGCAGTTAAACTGCTGAATGAAGGTTAAAATGTCTTTGCACTTATTTTGTTCCAGGATGTTTGACTGTGAGTGTAAGTACTCTCTTCAAAAATGACTTGAAATAATTCTTAACTCTGATTAATAGAGCTTTACACTTATTTGCGTTAGTATTTTTTTTCAGTTTTAGATTTTGCTTCTTCCTCTTTTAAGCTAAACTTGAAAATATGAAAAACACCTACATTTTTAAAAAAGATTTTATTTATTTATTTCAGGGAGAGAGAGAAAGGGGGGATGAGCAGAGGGAGAGAAAGAAAAACTCAAGCAGACTCCCAGCGGAGCACAGTTCCAATGTGGGACTCAATCTCACCACCCCGAAATCATGATCTGAGCTGAAAGCCAAGAGCCAGACACTTAACCAACTGAGGCACCCAGGTGGTTCAAACACCTACAGGCTTCAAAAGTCAAAGTAATATGAGAAGTATGCCGAGTAGTCTTACTTCCATCATATCTGTTCCCTCATTTAATAAAGTTATATTTTTATTAGTTTCTGACATCCTTCCAGTGTTCATTAATCTCCTTTTTTCATAGAGAAGGGAGATTACTTTACACATTTACCTATAATGTGTTTTCGTATTTATTTATTTAAATTTAGTATCTATTTCCAATATTCCCGTGAATAACCTTCCTCAGCAACCTCAGTAGCTGTGCTGCAATCGACCTAGTCAACAACACAGTCTGGCATCACCCCACCCCCAACACACACACACACACACCCGCGAAGTGTTGCTGGGGCTGGGGCCCAAAGAGAGAAGGTTCTGTGGCATTGTCCTGCTCTGGGCTCCTCTGACTTTGGCCTTGTGGCTGGGATGCTTCAGAATAAAAGTCTAGTGGGTCAGAAGTGTAGGAGGAACCCAAACTGGGGGCAGGGGGTGGGGGGCTAGGTGGGATTAGGACCCCCTCCAAGAATGGTGGTGGTGGGCAGACACTGTGGAAGGCCTCATCTTTGGACAGTCAATGTGGAATTTTTCTTTGTGTAACTGTGTCATCCAATCAAACAATTAGGATTTTTTTTCTTGGTGGATGGACACTCTGCCCTTAACTTTTCATATGCAAAATTTAATTTAGTAGGTGCCCGAACCCCAGGTGCGCACAGCAGCCCCTCTCAGGGAAACCCATCTCTCACCCCTGTCGGAGACTTTTTAAATATATTACTGGAAATCTGCAAAGCGCTGTGTAACGTTATCACATACATTACCTCAATCCTTTCTAATGGAAACCCTATGAGGTAGGTGTTACATCCGTATCTTTCAGAGAATGCAGGAGTTTCAGAAATAAGCCGTTGGCCCATGATCACATTGCTAGGGAAAAGCCAAACCATAATTTGAACCTAATCTGCCTCACAGATATTTTTTTTATAAGCAAGGTTATTCCTTTCGTTTTGGAAACAACCTCCCCTCTTCAAATAAAGCCTGAACTCAAAAATCAATAACGCTTTGAAAAATTTACCTAAAAGTGGCCAAAAATATTCGTAAGTAGCTTTGACGATCATTTGTAGTTTTCTCCTCATAACATGCGGGGCAAACCTGGGACAAGGGTGGATTCTCTGTTATTGTTATTATCATTTCACGTAAATTTAAAAACAAGGAGAAAAGCCTGAGACCTCTAGCGTACAATAAAATGTGAAGACTTTCATAAACAAAAGCCCTTCAAATAATTCGAGAGGCCTGCAAAACTAATAAAACACAAGAGTTCAATTAATTTTGTGGAGCTGAACTAAACTGAATGGCACAGAGGCTGACACAGTACCGACCGAACACAACCTAACACCGACCGAGTGGAAACTAACCGAGTCAAGGTTGCCACTACGGGGTCAACGGACACCTGCAGACGCCAGCAGCTCGCGCAGGCGCAGAGCCGGGCCGAGGGAGGGCGACCGAGAGGGAATCCGCCCCGCCTTCCCCAGGCCCCGCCCGCCCTGCTTCAGTTCCCGGCCTTGCCACTAGGGGGCGGCCGCGGTCCCCGCAGCGCCTGTAGCCGCGAAGCCGAGCGGCCCAGGTTTCCAGCCGGACCCCTTTTCCAGCTGGGCCCCAGCATGGCTGCCCCCAGGGCTGCGGGTCGGGAAGCCTCCGCGTTCTCGTTTCCCTGACGGTCCCGGCTCCTGTGCTCTCCTTCCCCTCCCCAGGCCACTCGAGCAGACATGTTTGCCAAGGCCTTTCGGGTCAAGTCCAACACGGCCATCAAGGGGTCGGACAGGTGAGGGAGAGAAGGGGCCGGACAGGTGAGGGAGAGGAGGGGCCGGACAGGTGAGGGAGAGGAGGGGCCTGCTCCGCCCGCCGGGGCACCCAGACATTTCTCAGTGCAGAGGCTGGCCCACTGCCTCTCTGAGCTAGCTCAGCCGACCTGGGGTGGAGGCCGAGGGAATGTCCAGCCGGGGAGCGGGGGTGGGTTCGACTCATTTTGAGGGCGGAGATGGAGAGCAGGCCTGGTTTGTCTCCCCCGCTATCTTTTGGATATTCTAGTTAGTTTAAAGGAAACCGTAATTCAGCCAGCGCTTACTGACTGCGGTCTACATCAGGGGTTGAGGGTTCAAACACGAAGGATTACAGGTTCCCCGCCCTCCAAAGAGCCTCGAGTGCCTTAGGAAAAATCAGAGGGGCACCGAGAACTACAACTACGGGAGAGAAAGGATGTAGTGGTTACTTCTGGCAGGAGAGACAGATGGAGGGTGAAGTGGGAGAGAATTAAGGGCCATGTTTTAAGAACTGGGTCTGTTACACAGTGTTGCAGATGCTGATACCACGTTGCGAATTTTGGAACCAGTGTTCTCTAGTCACTCTTGGTGCCCTCGTAGAGCTTTTTAACCATAAACTGACAGATTCGCCAGGCAGATGTGAGGAAAGGGGTGGGTCCAAGGGCTAGGCATGGAGTCTGGAAGGTAGGGCTGGGTTTCTAGTCAGGCTAACCTGGTTACTCACTGGTTCTCAGTTTTCCTCTTTCTTTGTAAAACGGAAAGACTTGCCCCCAGGAATATGTGAAAATAGATGAGACATTGGATAAGAAAGAGAATAGGATGTTTTGGAAGAGTGTATGAGAATAGGGCATCATAAACCAGCTTTTCCTTGGCCCTTGTGATTTTATAGGAAGTCCTTCGGAGTCCTTCCTATTTATTAAAATCCGTCCAGGCAGGACTCACGCCAGGTATTGGTTTGCTTTCTGCAGGAGAAAGCTTCGGGCTGATGTGACCACTGCTTTCCCCACTCTTGGAACAGATCAGGTCTCTGCCTTAGTACCTGGAAAGGAAGAGCTCAACGTTGTGAAGTTGTATGCTCACAGAGGGGATGCAGTGACTGTGTACGTGTGTGGTGGTAACCCCATCCTATTTGAACTGGAGAAAAACCTATATCCAACAGGTATGTCAATAGGATGGAGATGGCCATTACTATTATCCTTGCCTAACATCTGTTTCTCCTTCTTTCTTTCATTAAACTGCCTTACTTAAAACGTGAAGTGCAAAATCTCCCAATATCATCCCTAAGGATCTTTTTGGACCCAGTGTCCCTAGAATTGGGTCTTTCAAGATCAAAAACTGCTACAGGAGGGAGAATAACAGGGCTAACACAAGAAGAGGATAAGTTGGCAAGGGACGTTCTGAGATGAAGGAATAATAATTCATATGGGTTAAGTAGGGATGGAGCAGAGGTCTTGAAAAGGGTGGGATTTCAGGACATGTAAAAAATATTCTTAAAACTTCATTAGCAGGATTTTCTTAAGAAACTGAAGAGATACGGTGATAGGAAGGAAGCTAGGTTAATTAAACTACATACCCAGCTGTCTTACTGATGTACTTCAATCGAGATACCTCACAGGATTCTTTCTGAGGCTCTGCCCGGCTCTCAGGATCCTTTGCTTTCTCTCTTTGTCACAGATCTCAGACATTCAGTGTCCTTTTCTCTTTTCCGTAGCTGCTGACGCCTACTTTGTCACTTGGGGCTCTTCTCCCCCAAGCTTGGCTGCAGCGGCACAACGCGGTCGCCTTTGGGTCCCTGTGCCCCCACTCCACTTGGCGGCTCTACGAACATAGGCCCTTTTTGATCTAAGGTTTTACTGCTAATCACTGTGAACACAGAGGGAATAAAAATAATAAACATGGGGAAGTTTCAACATTTCCTACAGGCTGGCGCCTTGTTCTTCACTTACTTGCTTCTGAGGTCACAGATGGAATCCTCGTTGGGTCTCTGTCCCCGCTTTTATCTACCGTGCCCATTGCTGCTGCTGCATCCAGGTGGAACCGTAGGGGCCTCCCAGTCTCGAGTGACATCCAGTTTTTTAAGTATCTGCCTGCTTTGAGAAGGAAACCTCTTTGGGCCTCACAGCTTCCCTCTAGCTTTGAGTTGAGTTTCTTTTCTATTTCTTAATTTAAGTGACCTTAGTGTTTGGCTTGCCAGTTCCCTAGGAGATTGACCTTTTGGCAATAAGTCTTTCTGTGTCTCTTTTTGGGCAGTATACACCTTGTGGTCCTATCCTGATCTTCTCCCAACGTTCACAACATGGCCTCTGGTGCTCGAAAAACTGGTCGGGGGAGCAGGTAAGAGGATTTTCCTATATTCTGGCTATTGGCCAAAACCTACTTAGTAAGGGCCAACTACTTTAATAAATGCACCCATTTCCTGTATTCATACAATTGAAAAATGGAATTTTTCCCCCGTGTGTGTTTCCTCCCTCACTTGGCTGCTTCCATAAGGTCCCTGGGCCGCTAGGACCCTGTTGAAAGGCCTCAATAAGCTTCGTACTTTGCACTTAAATCGGAAAATGCTTTGTGAACCATATGCTATACTTTAAATCAATAAGCTAAATTTTGGAAAGCAGAATAAGAGATCATGGAACCTGACTGTCAGCTTGGTGCTTCAGTTTGACCACTAGCCACCCCAAAGGGAAAAGGTCTGATGCTTAGGTTGCATTTCTTAATTTTCATTATAAATAACCTAGTTGATACTTCATAAGTGTTTGTTGGTTGAGTGAATGCATAAATGATGAAGTAAAACTTGGAATTGCTTAGAGGCAGAATGTGCGTTGTGATGCTTTTGTCTTGTCTGCCGCAGATCTGATGCTGCCAGGCCTGGTGGTGCCCCCTGCTGGTCTGCCGCGGGTACAGAACGGGGACCTCTGTGCCATCGCCTTGGTGGGGAACAGGTATGTGCCTGTCCGCTGGGCCTTTGGGGGAAGACTTAGGTGACACTGGGGAAGGGGGTGGGAAAGGACAACTTCCAAAGCTTATGGGTAAAGATTAAAAGAGAAAAACAGGGGGCGCCTGGGTGGCTCAGTTGGTTAAGCAACTGCCTTCAGCTCAGGTCGTGATCCTGGAGTCCCAGGATCGAGTCCCACATCGGGCTCCCCGCTCAGTGGGGAGTCTGCTTCTCCCTCTGACCCTCTCCCCTCTCATGCTCTCTCTCTCACTCTCTCTCTCAAATAAATAAATAAAATCTTTAAAAAAATAAAAGAGAAAAACAGACTCTTCTTCCAGAAGCACAGAGTGGGCCATGGGTAAATGGCAGGGAGCCTGTGTGGGTGATTGCCAGGAGCTGGGGGATGAGAGAAATAGGGAGAGTTTGGTCAGAGGATACAAACTTTCAGTTATAGGATAAATACAGTTGGAAAATCTAATGGATAACAAGGTGATTATAATTGGTAACACTATATTGTGTAACTGAAATTTGCCAAGAAAGTAGAATTTACCTGTTCTCACCACTGACCCCCAGCCAAATAAGAGCACAAAAAACAAAAAGAATAAGCTTTGGAGGAGACGGTATATGTCTTTCTCACTCACTATTTTAAAGTTACTTCCTGACACAATATGATAGTGAATAGTGAATATTCAACAAATGTTTGTTAAATAGATAAATGAACATTTATGCCTGATAGTTCTGTTTTGATCTCAAAGTAAAGCGATATGCTATTCCTTGTTTGTTCTGTTTATAAAAATTACTATTGTCTACTAAATACAAACATGCACACTTATATAATCCTAAACACACACACACACACACACACACACACACACACACCCTGAACTTTGGGAAAAAATAAGTCACATACAATCACTTATTTTTTTGTTCTTGTTGCAGGTCCTGCTGAGATAATTTACGAAATTATTCTTCATGCCAAAAGATAGCTGTTTAGGGAAATCCAGGGGGCCCACAGCAAGAAAATAACTAGCCCCTTTACTTAGGAAAAGGAAAAATATACAGGCAATATAATCCATAACTAAATGATTGACAATTTCAGGACTGGAATGGTTCATTCTGACTAACTGAACTGTTTTTCTGGCTACTTCTGACTTAGAGCTGCAGGCTTTAAAGAATTGTTCACCTGCAGATGCTCATAGAGGTCTATCAGAATACATTTAGGTTCTGTATAAACTATATAGAGTAAGGAAAACATTCAAAGAATTTTGAAAAGCAGTACATTTAGCCCATTTAATAAACTGGAACAATATTATAAGCACACCAGGTAAAGAAATGTTTTAAAATGAGAAAAGTGCTGCCTGTCCTTAGAAGGAGCACAGGAAATAGTTTAATTCCTTCCATTTCCAAAGGTGGATTTATTTTTATAATTACATTGATAGTTTTAATTTTGCTTCAAAATGTATGTAACATATTTGACACTTAGTATTACACACTAATATAAGACAGTATGTGTATCTTTGTGTTACTAAGAATATTTTCACATTTTATATCTCTCCCACTTTGTTTCAGACAACTCAGTCAAAGCAATAAACATTTTTCAGTGTTTACTGTCTGTCAACAATCTGGTTCCAGGGACATAATGATGAATAAAACACAGTCCTTTTCCTCAAGGAGCATACAGTATATGTGAAGGGTCAGGGAATTAGATAGGAAAACAAATAATATAAGAAAAATATATTATTTCTTTAAATTGATTTTGTACTTAATATTCCAGCATGATTATTATCTGATGCTATTATTTTCTATAATATCATTTCAGTGAATACATTATTTACGGTTGTTAACATATAATTAGCATGACCAGTCCCCTATCATAGAACATTTATGTCTTTCTATTTTGGATTTAGGCTATAATGTTGCAATTAAAAGAAGGACATTTATCTCAGTATTTTTATATCTCTCTGGACCTCAGGAACCATATCAGGTTAAGGAATATTGAATTTATTTTTGTATACTAATTAGTTAATGGAGTGGTATAGTCAAAGCTGGAAGTTGAGGAATTAAATTATTTAGAAGGTATAAAGCAATATTAGAGCATAAGAAGTGGTAACTAATTTGATAATAGAGGTCATCAAGACAAAGGACATCAAATATGATGAGTTTGGCCCTACAAGACTAGTTCACTTAAAAATATTATTGAAAGAGGGGCGCCTGGGTGGCTCAGTCGTTAAGCGTCTGCCTTCGGCTCAGGTCATGATCGCAGGGTCCTGGGATCGAGCCCCGCATCGGGCTCCCTGCTCCGCGGGAAGCCTGCTTCTCCCTCTCCCACTCCCCCTGCTTGTGTTCCTTCTCTCGCTGTGTCTCTCTCTGTCAAATAAATAAATAAAATCTTTAAAAAAAAAAAAAAAAAAAAAATATTATTGAAAGGCTATTAGGCATTTGTATTACAAAAGGGAAGAAGTCACCATCCCTACCTGTTATCGACTGGATGTTTGTGTCCCCCAAAGTCATATATTGAAGCCCTAACCTCTAATGTGACTGTATTTGGGGACAGATCCTTTACAAAGGTAATTAGGGTTAGATGAGATTAGATGAGATCATGAAGGTTGGTGTCCTCATGATGGGATCAGTGCCCTTGTTCAGAAGAGGCACCAAGAGCTCTCTCTCTCTCTCCCTCTCCCTCTCCGCGTCCCCCCCCCCCCCCCCCGCCGCTCACACAGAAGAGGTCATGTGCACACAACAGGATGGAGGTAACCTAGACCAGCCAGGAAGAGACCTCTTTTCAGAAACTGACCATGCTGACATCCTGACCTAAACTTCCGGTTTCTAGAATACTGAAACATAAGTGCCTGTTGAAGCCACTGTCTATGATGGTGGCATCAGTGACTAATAATCTACCCTTGGGAAATAAACCAGTAAACACAGTCTTAAGTGAATAGGACTCATGCTAGGAGACATACACACCTAGCTTACTATCACAGCATATCAGAGGAAAACTTAGCTGATGTCGTGAATTCAGAGAAAGTACATGTTCTGTAGAATATTATACCTAAGCAAAATCTCAAATGGTGAATAAGAATCAAAAGTTAGGAAGGAATATTTCACCAGAAGAAATAGCATAAGCAGGAATACTCACAGCAAATCCACACTGGTTGGTACTTGTGATGGGCAGAATTCTAAGATGACCTCTCTAAGATTTTCACTTTATTCTCTTGGTTCCAGAAAGAAATGTAAATATGATGAGATATCACTGCTATGATTAGGTTATTACTCAATCGACTTTGAGTTCATCTGGGCATATCTGACTAACCAGAGAAGCCCTTAGCAGGATCCAGGCCTTCCTGAAGAAAGAGAGATTGAAGTGTGAGAGGGCCTGGGGAGGAGGTCCCAGGGAAGGGAGCTGAGAAGAGCCTGAAAGAGCTTAGAGCCATCCCTGGCCCAAGAGCCAGCAAGAGAATGGATACCTCAGTCCTACCACTGCAAGAAACCGAATATTGGCAGCAACTCTGTGAGCTTGAAAGAGGACACTGACCTGCAGAGAAAATGCGTAGCCCAACCAACACCTCGATTTCCAATCTTGTGACAAGTTGAGCAGAGCACCCAGATTCCTGACGCATAGAAAGTCAGTCTCCGCTGTTTTAAAGAACTGACTTTGGTAACTTGTTAGGTAGCAATAGAAGCTACTACATTCCTAGAAACCATAAAATATGAAACTAAAAGAAGCTAGATATAGGAGAGGTAGATAGGATTTCGTGAATCTTCTGAAGCTCTTTAAGGAGACTTGGACTTCCTTATGTGGATAGTGGAGATATCTCTGAGTGATTACAAGCAAGGGTGTGGGGGGCCAGATTTCATTTGTGCAAGGTTGCTCTGGCTGCAGTTTAGAGGATAGATATGTGGGAGTTACCACTCCCATGTACAAGGCAGCTCTCACCTGGCAAATATGTGAGGAGAGCCTGGGGAGAGCCGGAGTGGTCAGAGTGAAGTGAACGCATTAAACAATATTAACAGGTGAAATGACAGGCATGGGTATTATACGGATGTCGAAGATAAAGGAACAAAAAAATGTCTAGAATGATTCTGAGATGTCTACTATGTGTGTCCAGGTGAATGGTGAGCTACAACCTTTAATGGAAACACAGGGGGAGGTGTAGATTTGACTTGGTGAATGGGACAAAATGATGAATTAAATTTTAAAATACTGTATTTGGGGTGTCTACAGAAGAAATGTGAAGAATAAGTGATGTCCCAAATCTGTTGTTCCTTTTTGCTTGAAATGTAATTCATAACCTTCTTGGAAGAAATTAGCATTTCTGATAAAATGTTCAAGCAATTTCAAGATAAACTTTTAATGGTATTCAGACTGATTCTGGGAAATGAATCCCCCTCCCACTCAGTTGTCAATCAAAGAGTCTAATGATCCAAGTGTTTTTTTCCTGTTTTAATTTTGTATGGATATTCTGTGACTCTCCCCCTTCCACCCCCCAACCCACCCAGCCTCCCCTTTAGATGTCTCTCACAAGCATAAATCTTAACTTGCCTGTTTCAGGAATCAGCCCTTGTATCAAGATTAAAATAATACTTGCATATATGGTCCTATCCCAATATTTTGAAAATTTTATTTTAGACAATGATCTGGCTGGTAAGAAGTTAGTTCTATCAGTCTCCATACTGTGGAGAAGATCAGATGATGAGATAGAGCTAGTGGGGCCCAGGAAGGAGACAGAAATGGGACAGTCAAAAAGCTGAGAACCAGAAAAACATGAGAACCTTGCTGTGTGAAAACACAGATCAAAATGTAACTATTGTATTTTGTAACAGTTATAATGGTAAATTATAATATATATTAAATATACCATATTTAGGGGCGCCTGGGTGGCTCAGTCAGTTAAGCATCTGCCTTCAGCTCAGGTCATGATCCCAGGGTCCTGGGATTGAGTCCCACATCAGGCTCCCTCTCTCTCTCTCTCTCTCACTCTATTTCTCTCAAATAAATAAATAAAATCTTTAAAAATACATATATAATATTTATACAAAAATTATCATTTGAATAATGCTTGAAAAACTGCCTTTGCAAATATCCTTTATAGTAAACTTTTAAAAGCTAGAATTGGGCTCCCAATCCAGCCAAGTTAAAAAAAGAATTGAAAGAACAGAGAAATGAAGGAATGACTATCTAGAAAATTAATTTGCCGGTGAATAGAATCCCCCAAAAAGAACTGGTTGAAGGCACTATGGGCTGATAACACTCGAATATGACCTGGAATCAGTTTGGCCATAAGCACTTTCACTTCAGTTAAAATCAGGTGACATGGGAGAATGGGTTCTTTACTTCACCAAAATCAAAGCTGCCCAATGAGACATTAAATCACCAGGAGATTCTAATCACAAAATCCAATCATTTCTGATTTGGCTGATTATCAACTTAGGTGAATATTAATTTTTAACAAAGTCTCAAACCAGAGTCCTGCCTGACTCCTGAGAACGAAGTAGCTCCACAACAGAACCTGAGGCTGCCCCATCCCATAAAATCAGACACGACCACTCTGAATGAAGTGTGAGTAATTGTGTGAAAAAGGCTTTGTGCTCATCCATCCACCTATTCGTTTACATGTCCATTCACGTATGCATTAATTGCTTGCCTTCTATGCCTTTACTTTGCTCGGTGCTGAGGATACATGGTGAACTAACCAGACAGAATCCCTGCCCTCGTGAAACTTACATTTTATCAGGGGATATGGATATTAAACAAATACTATAAAATTAACATTTCTAGTAAAAATATCATACATGCCACAAAGAGGACTATGAAAGAGAAAGAAATGGGAAGAAATTCAAAACTTGAGAGATGAAGGAAAGTTTCTTTGAAGAAATTTGGTTTGACCTATGAAGAACAGAAGGAAAACAACTAGGAAAAAAAAAGGATAAAATGCTATCCAATGAAAGACACATGAAGGCTCATGGCCAGTGTATCTTGCAAACTCTACGCACTAAAATAGCTTGTCATAGAATCTGTGGGTATGAGGAGAAAAGATAAGATAAAATAATTCGACACTTTTTGTTACTTGGTACTTTGTCCCAAGTCAACTTTCTCATTTACAGAAATATTCGTATTATTGATAAATAAGAAATACACATTTTTTAAGATTTTATTTTTAAGTAATCTCTACACCCGATGTGGAGCTTGAACCTACAACCCAGAGATCGAGTCGCACACTTCACTGACAGAGCCAGCCAGGCAGCCCAAGAAATATGCATTTAAATGTTGAATATACTGAGATTGAAATATATTTTGTTGTTATGTTACTGCACTGGGAACTCTAAGGTAATAGTTCAGTATCACAGGGTAATCTCTAAAGATTTGTGAAAGAATAGTTTTTATCAACTACACAACAGCACATCCTTTTTTTTTAAAGATTTTATTTATTTATTTGACACACACAAAGACAGCACAAGCAAGGGGAGCAGCAGGGAGAGGGAGAAGCAGGCTTCCCCATGGAGCAGGGAGCCCGATGCAGGACTCGATCCCAGGATCCTGAGATCATTACCTGAGCCAAAGGCAGACACTTAACCGACTGAGCCACCCAGGTGCCCTTCAACAGCACATCATTTAAAGTAAGTCTAATTAATGCTCAAATTTTCATTTTTGAAAACCAGAATTAATATCAAGCTTTAAAGATGATCACAGAAAGTATTTTGTAAGACAATGTTAAAATTTTTTAGATTATCTAAGTTTTCCAAATTAATGTTAAATATACATTCTCTGACTGCCTGACAAAAACACCCCAATAAAAAGACAACTTGTTTTCTAAAATGCTTTTAAATCAGCCACATTAGCTTGCATAGATTTTTTGTGAAGTATGTGCTTGTGATTTTGAAAGGCATTTAACACCTTCTGTAACTAGCCTCCTTGAAAGTTTAGTCCAAGACAAGTTTTACATGAATTATGAACTTACCTGAATATTTGAAAAATTTTCTGATCTAATTTTCACTGTAATGCTTCACATTATTAAATTTGTTATGCTTTTATGACAGTGTTTGAATTCATAATTGACTCACTAATTGTCACTAAAAAGGAACCTGAGTAAATAGACATTTGGAACTTTGTGAATAATCTGATTCATTAAATATTTTTAACTCTCTCCAGAGTTTAAGGCCAAAGATTCCTTGGCTTACTTAATTTCTACTGTTATCCTCCTCACCCTGCCAATATGCATGGCATGCCTTTGACCATCTTGGTTAATAGATTGGAACAGAGTAAGTCGTAAAGAAAGGGAGATACTGCAAGAATGATTCCAAGCTGTTCCCATCCCTTCAGCATTTTCACAATAGTGTAACTAACATATCCACACACACACGCACACACACACACACACACACACACACACACACACACTTGGCTAAGGTGATTCTTCGAAAATAAGCCATCAATCTAATCAAGAAACAGAAAGCATAAGCAAGAAGGAAATAATCATAGATGCAGATTTTTTCTAATTATAAGAGACCCCTTTAAACAACTCTGTACAAATAAATTTAAAAACCTAAATAAAATGGATGATTTTCTAGAAAAATCTAATTTACCAAAACTGACTCTAGAGAGAGATACAATTCTAAACAAACCAAAAAGAAAGCAGAGCATTTGGGAGTGAAGGAGAATAACTCTGAAACACATGACAGTGGATTCAGAGGAAAATATTAAATACAGATCTTTTCTACATTTGTGCTTTTATAAAGCTCTCACAAAGCAAATTTGTGTTTAAAAATACCTGGGCTTATGGGGAAATAGGTTAGAGGATGCGGGGGGTAGTGAGAAAGCTGGCGTGGCAGAGCCAGGGCGGGGCTCTAGTGGGTGAGGCCTCTGTCTCTGGCACCGAGCAGGACCAGCCACTGACCTGCCCAGCTGCACTGACCTTGAGAGCAACAATCAAGCACAGGGTGGGGGTGGGGGGATGGGGGGGTTGGGGGATTGGACGTCAGGGCCCAGGTCCTCAAGGCTTCCAGAGGTTATGTGCCACTCAAGCATCACCACCTTGGAATAATGGCCATGTGCGCCTGTTCCCCACATCAGGGATCTGCAGCAACTTAAACTTCAGCCCCTTACTTTCCTCAAGTCCCCATCCAGAGGGGTGAAGTGTCACAGACCGGAGATGTGGCCACTGTTCCCGTCACTGCTGGTTCTTCCCAGGTCTGTGACCAGGAATGTAGTTAAGAACAGCCTGGAGTGACAGAAGCACTTGTCTGAGGCACAGAGGGGAGAGATGAATGACTTCAGTCCTGGGGGGCTGAGACAGGACACCCCAGGAGTCCAGACCCAGAGGACATTCAGAAATCCCTGAACGTGAGAGGATGAAGAGAGTCGGACACCATTTCAGCCAGGTGTCTCGCACTCCGCCCACATTCCCTCTGTTCAGGGGAGGGCCTTTTCGCTGTGGGAAAGGCCACTGCATTCTGCAAGAGCCTCTCCGACAGAAAGTCCTGCCTTACTCTCCCAGGCTGCTCCCTGACTGGAATAGCGCACACCAGCGGGCTGGTTAGAAACAGAAGGGGCAGCGTTGTGATGTTCAAGCCACAGACCCACAGAGTTCAGGAATGGTCTGGTCGTCACAGGATCAAGATCTGCAGCAGCTGGAAGGCAAACAAGTAAGTGTCTCTGGAACAAGAGGTGAATGAGAGCATCTGCGTTAATGTAATTTCCCTTCAGCTGTTGTTATTTAGTGTTGTATACTCTAGATCCACAAAAAAGATTGTGCGGAAACTAACGTGACTACTGCATTTTACTGTCATAATCCCCCTATTTACTCATTGCTTATGAGGTAATTTCAGTTTCTAAAACATGAATTACCCTCAAACAAACTGTTGTAAAGAGCAGATAATTCTACATGCCATTTAAACTACTCCAGAGAATATAATTCCATTCAAATATTTTTATATGAAGCAAGTATTACTCAATAGAAAAAAAACCCAAAAAAATGTATTGCACAAAAACCATACAAATATTTCACAGACCAATCTCTGTTTTAATATCAATTAAAAATCTAAATAAAAAAACTAGAAAATAAGTTTTAGGACCTCACTTAAAGAATATTTTATTATGAGCAAGAGGAGTATTCTAAGAAGTCAGAGAGATACATAAAATATTAAGAAGTTTATTAAAATAACTCACGATATCAATATATCTGAGAAGAAAATTCAAATGATCTCCTTCTTGGTCACTGAAAAGAAATTTGTCAAAACTCAACACTAATTACTGGTTAAAAAAACATTGAACAAAATAGAAATTGATGAGGAATTCCCTAACATAACTTATAAATGCTTACACCCATGATCCTTATTATTTGCCAATTCTGTATCTGCAATTTCACCTACTGGCTAAAATCTATTTGTAACCCAAAACTAATACTAATTAACTAATTAGTTAATTAGTATATAAGAGAAATATACTTAGTATATAAGTACTAATATAATACTTAATTATATTAAGTATTAGTTAATACTAATACCTGGGGCTTTTTCACCATCATTCCAGGACATGTACACACACAGAGCAGTGAAAAATCGGAGTTGTCCAAATGTGCACATTCCCTGCTGAGGTCCAACAAGGTGTTGCTCTGTCTTGTCCTTTCAGCAGTTCTACAGAGACGACCATGGGATGGAGACAGCAGGGGGCAGCACAATGCAGTACAAGACGTTGGCTCTATGGCCGGTTCCTGTAGGGTTTGAAGGTCAAGTCTAGTACTGGTAGTGGGAATGGTCACTTAACACTTCTAAACCTGGTTTTTTCTTTTGTAAAGTAAAGCAAATATAATCTACCAGGATGAATTGCTTTAGGAATTAAGAATATATGTGAGATATGTCTCTACACACAAAAAACATACATGTACACATGTTACCCCTAGGAGCAATGGTTCAGTATTTGTTAATTTAGGGTTTGTGGTGACTTTCTAGACATTATTAGCAAGAAGAAAGAGAATTGAGTGTCTGTGTGTGTGTATGGGTGTGCATTACAAACACATATGTAAAATACATATAGAAATACGAAATACATATGTACATATATATATGTACACCTAGATATATTTTATATATCTGTGTGTATCATATATATGTGAAAAGTAAGCATCGTATATATGGGCTAATACTGAAAGCTTTATTGCTAAGTCAAGAAGATGAAAGTACTATAATCAGCTTTACTGTCTAACACAGCACTAGATATTCTCACTGATGTAACTGGTCAAAAGAGAGAAATTAGAAGTATAAACACGGAAAAGAGAGCACTAAAAATATCAATATTTGCAGATGATATGATTTAAACCCAGCAATTCCACTAGACTTAAGTGAAAAGATTCTGCAGACAACAAAATAATTCAGTTAGGTGGTGGGTGTGAAATTAAAATACATAAATCAATAGCCTTCATCAATACACACAATGACCAATTGAAGATATAAGGTAAAAAAAAGACCTTATTTATATTTTAAACAAAAATAAAATTAAAAGCTTAGAAAAAAACACAAAAGTTGAGAAAAATCTACCTGAGAAAAAATTTTCAGCATTCTTAATCACAAACATAAAATGAAATACATGGAAATATATACCATAGAAAGGCTCAACTTCATAAAGGTGTCATGGACAGGCTATATGGAAAAACAAATAGGCATAAATATCCAAGAAAACTTTGGAAAGAAGAGTGACAAGGATGACATGAGTGATAAGATTAGGCCTATTAAAAAACAAATTAAAAATTAAGTTAGTGACTTCTGGATAAACAGACCAACAAAATAAAGTTTCAGAAATAGACCCACATATGTACAGCAATTTACTATACCCTAGGGGCTCCTGGGTGACACAGTTGGTTAAGTGTCCAATGCTTGGTTTTGGCTGGGGTGGTGATCTCTGGGTCCCGAGATTGAGCCCAGCTTCAGAGTCTGTGCTTAGTGTGGGATCTGCTTGAAATTCTCTCTCTTCCTCTCCCTCTGCCCCACCTGTTCATGTTCTCTCTCTCTCTCTTAAATAAATATTTTTTTTTAAAGAAATTTACCATATCCTAGAGGTAGCATTTCAAATAAATCAGGGAGTCTTGGAATTTTAAAATCAACAGTGTTGTGACAAACTGGGTAGTTATTTGAAAACTAATGGGGTTCAGTTGATACTTCATTACACACTAAAATAAATCCAAATCAGTTAAAGATATATACATTCACACATATGATTTATATATATATCTCCAACAAAAGTGTAGAAGAAAAGACTGTTTTTACTTCAAAATCAAAAAGTCAAAAAATAAAATATTTATTTTTACTTGCTATAAATAAGAATGTGTGCTTAACCACCCCCCTCCCCAATCGTGGTAACCAAAGGCAAAAGGCATAACAAACTGAACAAAATTAGAATTCACAGTACATATAAAAAAGCTAACATACCTAATTTATAAAAAGCTCTATATATCAATAAGGAAAAGTTCAATTCAATAGAAAATGTGCAAAACATATGTATAGGCAATTACATATATTGAGCAATAAGTTCATTACTTATATAGCTGGATTCTGAAGAAACAAACCTTTTTGCTAACCTATTTATTTTTGTTCATATACATGTATGAAAAACTCACTTTAAACATCCTCTCAACTTTCATTTCCACAAAGATCACAGAATGATTCTGAAATGTTTGATATCTGAAAATATTGCCATTTTGAGGACATAGAAGTAAATAAATATGTTAGTGACTTTTTTTTCATTTTATATAATGAGAAATTTTAATTCCCCTTCATGGCCTTCTTAGTTTTAAGTAAAATGTGCTCTTCATTATAATAAAAACAAGAGTTTCTTCAGGCAGGATGTCTTTTATAGATTTTTCTGATGACAAAAATATCTTTGTAATTTAACCAAAAACACACCCTTCTGATGACTGTGGGCATCTTTAAATATTAACGAAGTCAAAACTTTCCAAGCCATAAAGTATAACCACACAATTTTTTTATTCATATTTCATAACAATCCAAATACTAAAAAAAATCATATCCCCATTGTACCTGTGAAGAAACAGAGGATTACAAATCTTATCCCTGCAGTGTTTAATATGTGTAATACTTGATGAACATGACTTCTTTTCATATACTAGCAGCTCCCTGAGAAACAAGACCTACACTGGCTAAGTAACTGCTTACCTTTGGGTGTTCCACAGCTTTTTCATTCGGTAATTGTTTTGATTAAATGAAATGTAGAAATAGCATCAAATATAGAATGTTCAGAATATTCAAAGAAATGCACCTTTAATAAATTCCTATTAAATCTGAATACTACTCAGAATTTGAAGCAGGCATAACGAAATTAGAGCTGTATAATGAAATCATGTTATCATCTATCTGCTCATCTACTTATAACCTGTGGTCTTAAATATCTCTCTGATTCAGTAAGCATTTTAGATGCGCTAGAAATTGTGTTATAAGCTTTATTTCCTTATTCTCATAACTACAAGTAGCTAAAAATATCATATCCCTATAATATCTATGAAGAAACATGATTACAAATAATCCTTAATCTATTTTGAGGTAGAGTACAAATAAGAAGTCTGACATCATAGCATAATTTCTTAAACATTAGACCATAATGTCTGCCCCAAAATACTGTCATGAATATTCATTTATAACAAATGTATTTTGTTGACCTTCTGACGTAAACAAATGCATCTAACTTGCATCAATGCTAATTGATTTAAGTATGTTACATTAGAAAAATACTTTTCTCTCTCTAAATGCTAATGTTTCCATTTCCTTTTCTATTTTCTCTTTCTTAGCCATGAAAAAGGAAAAAAGGCAGAGACCAACACACAGGCAGGATTTAGGGGAGTGCTGCCAGTAGAATTTCCTGCAATTATAGATTTGTTCTGTCTCCAATCTCTGATATGATAGCCACTAGCCACATGGAAGAATGGGTGAGAATGGTCAAAGGGTGTAAACCTCCAGTTATAAGATGAATACGTTCTGGGGATATAATTTACAGCCTGGTGACTGTTAACTATGCTGTACTATATACTTGAAAGTTGCTAAGACAATAGATCTTAAATATTCTCACCACACACACACACACATACACACACAAAAAGAAAGAAAAAGAAAAAAAAACTATGTGAGGTGGTGCATGTGTTAATTAACCTTATTGTGGTAATTACTTATAATATATATGTACATCAAATCATGGAGCTGCAAACCTTAAACATATACAATGTTATTTATCAATCATATCTCAGTAAAGCTGGAAAAAGGTGTTAAATTTTTGGTATAAATGAAAACAGTGATTAATACAAGTAGATAACTAGATTTTCATTTAATTTTAATTAATTATAATTTTCAGTAGCTACGTGTGACTAATGATATATTGGACAATGCACGTCTAATGTCTTTGCCACACCACCACCCTGTAATGATATAAGTCCTATCATCCTGCATCCAAACATATCCCTAATCGGCCCACTTTTTTTCATCAGTTAAGCCACCATAGCAACAAACATTGCAATTTCTTTCTAATTAGTACACCTGCTTCTACTCCCAGCAGTCCGTTTTCCAGATAGCAATAAAAGTAAGTATTTAAAAAACTCAAATTAACATAATACTCAATGGTGAAAGATTGAAAGCTTTTCCCTAAGTTTGGGAACAAGACAAGGACTCCTGCATTCACCACTTCTATTTCAAATAGTACTGGAAGTTCTAGCCAGAGCACTTAGGCCTGAAAAAGAAATAAATGGCATTCAAACTGGAAAAGAAGAAGTAAAACTATGTCTATTTGTAGGTGAAATGATCTTACATGGAAAAAAAGCCTAATGAATACAGAGACACAAACTGTTAAAGCTAATAAAGAAATACAGCAAAGTACAAGACTGGAAATCAACACATAAAAATCAGTTGTATTTCTATACACTGACAATGAACAACCCAAAAATAATATTAAGAAAACAATTCCATTTACAATAAAATCAAAGAGTATAAAATACTTAGAAATTAATTTAACTGAGGTGGCATAAGACTTGTACACTGAAAAGTATAAAAATTACTGAAAGAAATTAAAGAAGACCTAAAGAAATGGAAAGACACCTCGTGTTTCTGGATTAGAAGATTTAATATTGTTAAAATGACAATACTACCCACAGCAATACACAGATTCAATGTATACCTACCAAATTCCCAACAGCATGTTCTCAGAAATGTAAAAACTAATCCTAAAACTCATATGCAATCTCCAGGGAGTTGAACAGCTGAAACAATCTTAAAAAGGAATAACAAAGTTGGAAGTCTCTCACTTCCTGATTTAAAAATGAATTATAAAGCTACAATAATTAAAAGAGTATGGTACTGGCATGGGATAGTCAAGTAGACCAATGGAATAAAATTGAGAGCCTAGAAATAAACTCTGACAACTATGGTCAATTGATTTTCCACAGAGGTTCCAGGACCATTAAATGGAGAAAGAACATTATTTTCAACAAATAATCTTGGAAAATTGTATATCCATATGCAAAAGAGTGAGATTGCACCCTTACCTTACATTAACTCAAAATGTATCCAAGGTCTAAATTTTAGAACACTATAAAATCTTAGAAGAAAACTTAGGGGCAAATCTGCATGACCTGGGATATAGCAATAGTTTCTTAAATATGACTCTAAAGTACAGGGAAAACAACAACAACAAATAGGTAATTGGACTTCATTAAAATTAAAAACATTTGTACATCAAAGGACACAAGAGTGAAAAAACAAACCACAAAATGGGAAAATGTTATTTACAAATTGTATTACTGAAAAGGTTTTAATATTCAAAAATATTAAAATTCCTACAACTCAACAACAACAACACAATTTTAAAAATGAGCCAAGGACATGAATAGACATTTCTCCAAAGAAGATGCACAAATGGCCAATAAGCATATGAAAGATACTCAACAAAAACAGCATTGCTCATTCGGAAAATGCAAATCAAAACCACAATTCAATACTACTTCGTGCTTGCTAGAATGGTTAGAATTTTTATTTATTTTTATTTTTTATTTTAATTCAATTAGCCAACGTATATCAAAAACTAATGATGGCTAGAATAGTTAGAATTTTTTAAAAGGAAGGGAGAAAAGGGAGTGAGAAAGAGAGAAAGAAACAAGTGTTGGCAAACGTGGAAAAATTGAAACTCTTTTTTTAAATTTTATTTGAGGGGAAGTGGGGAGGAGCAGAGGGAGAGGGACAAGCAGACTCCTCCTTAAGTGCACCTGGCACTGGGCTGGATCCCAAGACCCCAAGATCATGACCTGAACCAAAAGCAAGGGTCGAGCGCTCAACTGACTGAGCCACCCAGGTGCCTCAGAAAAATTGGAACTCTTGTACATTGCTGATGGGTATGTAAAATGATGCAGGTCCTGTGGAAAGAAGTTTGACAGTTCCTCAAAACTGGATACATAGTATTACCAAATGACTCAGCAATTCAACTCCTAGGTCTATACCTAAAAGAATTGGAAGCAGGGACTCAAGCAGATGATTATATACCAGTATTTATTGTAACATCGTTCACTCTAGTCAAAAGGTGGCAACAATCCAAGTGTCCATCAATAGATGAACAGATAAACAAAATATATATACAGATAGTGAATATTATCCTGTCATAAAAAGGAATGAAGTTCTGATACATGCTACAACATGGATGAATTTAAAAACATTATGTTAAGTGACCTAAGCCAGACACAAAAAGACAAAAAGTGTGATTCATATAAGAAAATATATATATATGAAATATCTAAAAACAAAAAGCAAATTCATAGAAATAGGAAGTATATTAGAGGTTACCAGATTCTGGGAGGAGGGTGGAACTGAGAGTTATTACTTAACGGGTGCAGAGTTTCTGTTTAGGTTCATAAAAATTTGCAAGACCTATAGTAGTAGTAATGCTTGCACAGCATTGTGAATCTAATTAATGCCACTGAATTTTATACTTAAACATTGTTAAAATGACAATTTTTGTTATGCACCTATGTTTTTTATCATAATTATAAAAAGAGTAAACTGACAACAAAACCTCAAAGTATATTTTTAAAAATCATATCATTCTAGGGGGCGTGGAGCAAGATGGCGGAGGAATAGGAGACCTGGATTTCGTCTCCTCTCAGGAATTCAGCTGGATAGGGATCAAACCATTCTGAACACCTACGAACTCAACAGGAGATCGAAGAAAAGAATAGCAACAACTCTCTGAACAGAAAAGCGACCACTTTCTGGAAGGTAGGACGTGTGGAGAAGTGAATCCGAGGCGATATTCGGGAGGATAGACAGCGGGGGAGGGGCCTCCGTCAGCCGCTTCTGACAAGTGATAGAGCCACTGAGCACAAAATCAGAACTTTTAGAAGTCTGCTCCGCTGAGGGACGTCACCCTGGTGGCTAAGTGGGGGGTGGAACCCTCGTGGGACAATGTGGTCTCAGGACCCTCGGGGTCACAGAAAGACCAGGGGTGCCTGAGTGCAGCAGAGCTCCCAGGTATCGGAGCGGGGAAGCCGGCTGCAGAGAAGGAGCCGAGGCACGGGCTCTCAGCTCAGGGTTGCCATAAACCGTGATCCGCGGCACAGTCGGGCCACTGCTCCTCCAGCAGGGACCCAACAAGCGGCAGATCCGGGGAGACTCCCCTTCCTCCCCCGGGAGGAGAGGTGCGGGAGCGCACCACAGGGATCTGCTGGGTTTGGAGACTCCACACCGAGTCGGGTGCCAGAGATAGAAACACTCGGTCACAGGCCGGGTGAGCACGGAGTGCGGCCGGAGACCGGGGAGACGGGAGTGACTGACTGCTTTTCTCTGGGGGCGCACTGAGGAGCGGGGCCCCGAGTTCTCGGATCCTCCGAGGTGGAGACTGGGAGGCCGCCATTTTCACTCTTGGCCTCCAAAGCTGTACAGAAAGCATGCAGGGAACAAAAGCTCCCGAGAGCAAACCCGAGCAGATTACTTAGCCCGGACAGGCAAGGGCGGGGCAATTCCACCTCCGGCAAAGACATTTGGGAACCACGGCAACAGGCCCCTCCCCCAGAAGATCAGCGAGAACAGCCAGCCAAGACCAAGCTTACCAATCAATGAGAACGACAGAACTCCAGTGCGACGGGAATACTCCACATAGAATTCATGGCTTTTTTACCATGCTTCTTTAGTTTTTCAAAGTTAATTTTTTTTTTAACTTTTTTTTTTGAATTTTTCTTTTTCCATTTTTCAACAAACATCTTATGAATCCCTTTTTTAAAAAACATTTTTATTTTTCACTTTTAGAGTCATATTCTATCCCTTCATAGTAGTTATCCTTTATTTTTGGCATATATATATATATATATATAAATTGTTCTCTCTTTAAAATTTTGAGATACATTTTCTTCTAACAGATCAAAATATAACCTAAATCTCTAGTGTATGGCTTCGTTCTAGTCTCCTGCCTGATCACATTCTCTCCCTTTTTTCTCTCTTTTTTTTTTTTAAATCCTTTTCTTTCTTTTTTCAAACAACTTCTTATCTTATAAATTCCTTTTATAAAATTTTTTATAATTTTCATCTTTACAGTCATATGCCATCCCTTCATTGTATCAACCCTTATTTTTGTACATATATAAGTTTTTCTTTCTTTAAAATTTTGGATGGCGCTTTCCTCTAACAGAACAAAATACACCCAAAATCTAGTGTGTGGCACTGATCTATGCACCAGCCTGATCATATTTAATCATAATCTGTTTTGTTTTGTTTTGTTTTGTTCTGTTTTTGTTTGTTTTTATCTTTTTCTTTTTTTTCTTTTTCTCTTTTCTTTCTTACCCTTTCTTTTCCCCCAGCTTCAGGTCTTTTCGATTTGTTTAGAGTATATTTTCTGGGGACATTGTTACCCTGTTAGCATTTTGTTCTCTCATTCATCTATTCTCCTCTGGACAAAATGACAAGACGGAAAAAATCACCTCAACAAAAAGAACAGGAGGTAGTACCGACTGCCAGGGACCTACTCAATATGGACATTAGTATGATGTCAAAACTAGACTTCAGAATCATGATTTTAAAGATACTAGCTGGGCTTGAAAAAAGCATGGAAGTTATTAGAGAAACCCTTTCTGGAGAAATAAAAGAACTAAAATCTAACAAAGTCAAAATCAAAAAGGCTATTAATGAGGTGCAATCAAAAATGGGGGTGCTAACTGCTAGGATAAAAGAGGCAGAAGAGAGAATCAGTGATATAGAAGACCAAATGATGGAAAATAAAGAAGCTGAGAAAAAGATAAACAACTACTGGATCGCAAGGGCAGAATTCGAGAGATAAGCGATACCATAAGACGAAACAACATTAGAATAATTGGGATCCCAGAAGAAGAAGAAAGAGAGAGAGGGGCAGAAAGTATATTGGAGCAAATTATAGCAGACAACTTCCCTAATTTGGGGAAGGAAACAGGCATCAAAATCCAGGAGGCACAGAGAACCCCTCTCAAAATCAATAAAAATAGGTCAACACCCCAACATCTAATAGTAAAACTTAAGAATCTCAGAGACAAAGAGAAAGTCCTGAAAGTAGCTCGGGAGAAGAGATCTGTAACCTACAATGGTAGAGACATGAGATCGGCAACAGACCTATAAACAGAGACCTGGCAGGCCAGAAAGGACTGGCATGATATATTCAGAGCACTAAATGAGAAAAATATGCAGCCAAGAATACTATATCCAGCTACGCTGTCACTGAAAATGAAGGAGAGATAAAAAGCTTCCAGGACAAACAAACTAAAGGAATTTGTAAACACAAAACCAGCCCTACCAGAAATCTTGAAAGGGGTCCTCTAAGCAAAGAGAGAACCTAAAAGCAGCATAGACCAGAAAGGAATACAAACAATATACAGTAACAGTCACCTTACAGGCAATACAATGGCACTAAATTCATATCTTTCAGTAGTTACCCTGAATGTAAA
Source organism: Phoca vitulina (assembly GCF_004348235.1). NCBI lineage: Eukaryota > Metazoa > Chordata > Mammalia > Carnivora > Phocidae > Phoca > Phoca vitulina. Next base: position 35,386 of record NW_022589892.1, read on the forward strand.
TGGGCTAAATGCCCCAATCAAAAGACACAGGGTATCAGATTGGATAAAAAACAAGACCCATCGATAAGCTGTCTGCAGGAGACTCATTTTAGACCCAAAGACACCCCAGATTGAAAGTGAGTGGGTGGAAAACCATTTACCATGCTAATGGACACCCAAAGAAAGCTGGGATGGCAATCCTTATATCAGACAAAATAGATTTTAAACCAAAGACTGTAATAAGAGATGAGGAAGGACACTATATCCTACTTAAAGGGTCTATCCAACAAGAAGATCTAACAATTGTAAATATCTATGCCCCTCACATGGGAGCAGCCAATTATATAAGCCAATTAATAATGAAAGCAAAGAAACACATTGAAGACAATACAATAAGAGTGGGGGACTTTAACACCCCCCTCACTGAAATGGGCAGATCATCGAAGCAAAAGATCAACAAGGAAATAAAGACTTTAAATGACACACTGGACCAAATGGACTTCACAGACATATTTAGAACATTCCATCCCAAAGCAACGGAATACACAATCTTCTCTAGTGCCCATGGAACATTCTCCAGAATGGATCACATCCTAGGTCACAAATCAGGTCTCAACCTGTACCAAAAGATTGGGGTCATTCCCTGCCTATTTTCAGACCACAATGCTTTGAAACTAGAACTCAATCACAACAGGAAAGTCGGAAAGAACTCAAATACATGGAGGCTAAAGAGCATCCTACTAAAGTTGAATGGGTCAACCAGGAAATTAAAGAAGAATTAAAAAAATTCATGGAGACCAATGAAAATGAAAACACAACTGTTCAAAATCTTTGGGATACAGCAAAGGCAGTCCTAAGAGGAAAGTATATAGCATTACAAGCCTTTCTCAAGAAACAAGAAAGGTCTCAAGTACACAACCTAACCCTACACCTAAAGGAGCTGGAGAAAGAACAGCAAATAAAGCCTAAACCCAGCAAGAGAAGAGATATAATAAAGATCAGAGCAGAAATCAATGAAACAGAAACCAAAAACCAGTAGAACAGATCAATGAAACTAGGAGCTGGTTCTTTGAAACAATTAACAAGATTGATAAACCCCTGGCCAGACTTATCAAAAAGAAAAGAGAAATGACCCAAATCAACAAAATCATGAATGAAAGAGGAGAGATCACGACTAACACCAAAGAAATACCAGCAATTATGAGAACATATTATGAGCAACTCTATGCCAGCAAATTAGATAATCTGGAAGAAATGGATGCATTCCTAGAGATGTATCAACTACCAAAACTGAACCAGGAAGAAATAGAAAACCTGAACAGACCTATAACCACTAAGGAAATTGAAGCAGTCATCAAAAATCTCCCAACAAACAAAAGCCCAGGTCCAGATGGCTTCCCAGGGGAATTCTACCAAACATTTAAAGAAGAATTAATACCTATTCTTCTGAAATTGTTCCAAAAAATAGAAATGGAAGGAAAACTTCCAAACTCGTTTTATGAGGCCACCATTACCTTGATCCCCAAACCAGACAAAGACCCCATCCAAAAGGAGAATTACAGACCAATATCCTTGATGAACATGGATGCAAAAATTCTCACCAAAATACTAGCCAATAGGATCCAACAGTACATTAAAAGGATTATTCACCACAACCAAGTGGGATTGATCCTCGGCTGCAAGGTTGGTTCAACATCCACAAATCAATCAATGTGATACAATACATTAACAAAAGAAAGAACAAGAACCATATGATCCTCTCAATAGATGCAGAAAAAGCATTCGACAAAGTACAGCATCCTTTCTTGATCAAAACTCTTCAGAGTATAGGCATAGAGGGTACATACCTCAATATCATAAAAGCCATCTATGAAAAACCTACAGCGAATATCATCCTCAATGGGGGAAAACTGAAAGCTTTCCCCCTAAGGTCAGGAACGCAGCAGGGATGTCCAGTATCACCACTGCTATTCAACATAGTATTAGAAGTCCTAGCCACAGCAATCAACAAAAAGGAATAAAAGGCATCTGAATCAGCAAAGAAGAAGTCAAACTCTCACTGTTTGCAGATGATATGATACTTTATGTGGAAAATCCAAAAGACTCCACCCCAAATTGCTAGAACTCATCCAGGAATTCAGTCAAGTGGCAGGATATAAAATCAATGCACAGAAATCAGTGGCATTCCTATACACCAACAACAAGACAGAAGAAAGAGAAATTAAGGAATCGATCCCATTTACAATTGCACCCAAAACCATAAGATACCTAGGAATAAATCTAACCAAAGAGGCAAAGGATCTGTACTCAGAAAACTATAAAATACTCATGAAAGAAATTGAGGAAGACACAAAGAAATGGAAAAACGTTCCATGCTCATGGATTGGAAGAACAAATATTGTGAAAATGTCAATGCTACCTAGAGCAATCTACACATTCAGTGCAATCCCCATCAAAATACCATCCACTTTTTTCAAAGAAATGGAACAAATAATCCTAAAATTTGTATGGAACCAGAAAAGACCCCAAATAGCCAGAGGAATGTTGGAAAAGAAAAGCAAAGCTGGCGGCATCACAATTCCGGACTTCCAGCTCTATTACAAAGCTGTCATCATCAAGACAGTATGGTACTGGTACAAAAACAGACACATAGATCAATGGAACAGAATAGAGAGCCCAGAAATGGACCCTCAACCCTATGGTCAATCCATCTTTGACAAAGCATGAAGAATGTCCAATGGCAAAAAGAGAGTCTCTTCAACAAATGGTGTTGGGAAAATTGAACAGCCACATGCAGAAGAATGAAACTGGGCCATTTCCTTACACCACAAACAAAAATAGACTCCAAATGGTTGAAAGACCTAAATGTGAGACATGAGTCCATCAAAATCCTAAAGGAGAACACGGGCAGCAACCTCTTCGACCTCAGCCGCAGCAACTTCTTCCTAGAAACATCGCCAAAGGCAAGGGAAGCAAGGGCAAAAATGAACTCTTGGGACTTCATCAAGATAAAAAGCTTTTGCACAGCAAAAGAAACAGTCAACAAAACCAAAAGACAACCGACAGAATGGGAGAAGATATTTGCAAATGACATATCAGATAAAGGGCTAGTATCCAAAATCTATAAAGAACTTATCAAACGCAACACCCAAAGAACAAATGATCCAATCAAGAAATGGGCCAAAGACATGAACAGACATTTTTCCAAAGAAGACATCCAAATGGCCAACAGACACATGAAAAAGTGCTCAACATCGCTCGGCATCAGGGAAATCCAAATCAAAACCTCAGTGAGATATCACCTCACACCAGTCAAAATGGCTAAAATTAACAAGTCAGGAAACGACAGATGTTGGCGGGGATGCGGAGAAAGGGGAACCCTCCTACACTGTTGGAGGGAATGCAAGCTGGTGCAGCCACTCTGGAAAACAGTATGGAGATTCCTCAAAAGTTGAAAATAGAGCTACCATACGATCCAGCAATTGCACTACTGGGTATTTACCCCAAAGATACAAATGTAGGGATCCGAAGGGGTACGTGCACCCCAATGTTTATAGCAGCAATGTCCACAATAGCCAAACTGCGGAAAGAGGCAAGATGTCCATCGATAGATGAATGGATAAAGAAGAGGTGGTATATATATACAATGGAATATTATGCAGCCATCAAAAGGAATGAGATCTTGCCATTTGCAGTGACGTGGATGGAACTGGAGGGTGTTATGCTGAGCAAAATAAGTCAATCAGAGAAAGACATGTATCATATGACCTCACTGATATGAGGAATTCTTAATCTCAGGAAACAAACTGAGGGTTGCTGGAGTGGGGGGTGGGGTGGGAGGGATGGGGTGACTGGGTGATGGACACTGGGGAGGGTGTGTGTTCTGGTAAGTGCTGTGAATTGTGCAAGACTGTTGAATCTCAGATCTGTACCTCTGAAACAAATAATGCAATATATGTTAAGAAAAAAAAAAAAGAAGAAGAAGAAGATAGCAGGAGGGGAAGAATGAAGGGGGGGGAATCGGAGGGGGAGAAGAACCATGAGAGACGATGGACTCTGAAAAACAAACTGAGGGTTCTAGAGGGGAGGGGGGTGGGAGGATGGGTTAGCCTGGTGATGGGTATTAAAGAGGCACGTTCTGCATGGAGCACTGGGTGTTATGCACAAACAATGAATCATGGAACACTACATCAAAAACTAATGATGTAATGTATGGTGATTAACATAACAATAAAAAATTAAAATAAAGTACCAAAAAAATAAATAAAAATCATATCATTGTATCATCAAAAAAGTTCCCCAAATAGATGCTCATCTTCAAAATAGTAAACCTAAATTTCCTTATCTAGGCTTTCAAGCCCTAGTGTATTTTGGCTCCTGTCTAGTTCTCCAACCTCATGCCATTAACTGCTTCTATATCCATTTCTGAAATGTGTTATGCTGATTTCCACTTTAGGATTTTTACCAGCTTTTTTGACTATCTACAAAACTAGTGTATATTTATGCAATGTACAGATGTTGGCTTTCTCTATAAATTTAATTTTATTGCAGTTGAGAAGATAATTGCATAGTGTCATATTTAAAACCATGGATTCTGGAGCCAGATTACTAAGGTTTAAATCCAAGCCTCACCACTTACTACCTGCATGACTTTGTAAGTTACTATGTCTCAATTTCCTCACATGTAGAATGAGAATAAAAATAAAACCTACCTTATGAGACTGTTATGGGTATAACATAACATATGCTATGGATATAACATTATTTACAGTAATGTAAGTCCTCAGACTGATGTCTGGCTCATGGTAAATATAACTGTGTTCCATTTATTATTATCATTGCCCAAGAGGTATCTTCCCTTCTTCCTCCTTCTTCCTGCTCCTTCCTTACCAAAAGAAAACAGTTGATGTACTTAGCAGCAGCAACCTTCTCAATGGAAGAAGACCTTATACCCAGTTTTAAAGGTTACATCTCAATTGAGCTAAATCCAACATAGGAATTCCCTTCCTACTTGACAGATTTTGGTCTAGAAGTAAATATGTGATCCAGTTCTGGCCAAGGAGCCTTAATAAAAAGTCCCCTGCCATCTCTCCAGGAAAGACTTGCATCACTAATAGGAAAAAAAAAAAAAGTTACAGGAAAAAAGTCTCTTTTTACATTGCTCCATCCTTTCTGTCTTGAACAGAACTGTGTGAAGACAAGGATTTGGGAGCTACGGTAGCCCCTTGCAACACCAGACCAATAGGAGGCACTTCTCCGTGGTGTTTCTATTCCTACTGTGACAGCTTTTGTTCTGGATTATTTTTTCAAGAATGTTTGCATGGCAAACAGTTTTGAAACTTAGAAACAATATTTCCCTTGGACAAGAGGGCATATTTGTTTTCTGACTAGGATAATAAAGCCAATGCCCTCCTCCAGTACAAAGGTTGGGCATGTTTGCTAACAGTCTACTTATAAGATTTGGGATTTCCTACCTTGGGGTTATTCGGCTGTGACGCAACCTGAATGTGTGCGGAGCATCCATCAGAGCTGCTCCAGAGAGGCCCCGAGGGTTTGCAGGACAAAGAGAACTAGTGGGAGCATGAAGTTCACGCCACCTCCTATGCTAAGACTAATAAAGTCCTCTGTCTGTAACCCAGGAGTTCAATGTCTTCTGCCAGCACTGTGAGGCTGAGGCAGAGTAACTACGTTAACCCTTGAACAATGCAGGGGGTTGGGGCGCTGACTCCCACGCAGTCAAAAATCCACATATAACTTAGACTCCCCCCCAAAACTGAACTACTAATAGCCTACTGTTGACCAAAAGCCTTACTGATAACATAAACAGAATTAACCCATATTTTGTATGTGATATGTATTATATATTCTATTCTCACAATCAAGCTAGAGAAAAGAAGGTTATTAAAAAATCATAAGGAACAGAAAATACATGTACAGTACTGTATTGTATTAACTGAAAAAAATCCATATGTAAGTGGACCCACCCAGTTTAAATGTTCAAAGGCCAACTGTACTTATTTTGCAAGTGGGTAAAGTATCAGACCCTTCACAGTTCCTGACAAACACAAGTTTAAGTACAAGAGCCAGCTTGCTGAGAACAGTAGAGCAAAAGATCGGAACTTCTTACTGAGCCACAGTACCCACCCTGGAATATCTACCTCCGGATTTATTACATGATTAAAGCACACCCACCCAAGGGGTGCCTGGGTGGCTCAGTCAGTTAAGTGTCCTCCACTTGGTTTTGGCTCAGGTCATGATTTCAGGGTGGTGATTTTGAGCCCTGTGTTGGGCTCTGTGCTCAGTGCAGAGTCTGCTTAAGACTCTCCCTCTCCCTTTGCACTTCCCCCCCCAAAAAAAAACAAAAACAAACACACACACACAAAATGTATTCAGCTGATGAACACATTTTATCTAAAATTATGAAAAATTTTTGTGAGTTTCACTCATTTACATGATGAAAGCAAAGTCATCATTTGCTGATTTGAGTACCAAGAAAAAAAGTTTTAAATACCTATTTGAAGAGATGCTCTTTTACTTACCCTTCTCATGCTTCCTATAAAATCTATTATAGCTCAAGTTCAACTCTTAGGCAATCAGGAAATTTTTTTAAAATCCTGGTCAAATATGTTTAGATACATCAAAAGAGACTATTATTATACTTGAGGATATTTTTAGTTCTTGAGAAGCAACTTCCTCATCTTGTCACCATGTCCTGTGATGCTAGCCACTTTGGACTTCCCACAACCCACCAGATGCTTGCCCACCTTTACAAATAATGAAAACTCTATTTTCTATGACTCTGATATTCTTACTCCACCTTGCTATCCTGGAGAAGTTCTCTCTATTCTTTTAAGTCTCAGGTAAACTTATCCTCTTTGTCAAATCATTCCCAGTCCAAATTATCTGCTCCTTCTGCTCTTTTTCCATGTTATTTCACACACACCAGTGTTTTCATCCCACGTGTGTCACACTCTAACTTGTACATACACCTCTCTCCTCAGTCACATTTTGCCTTGTTTTAGAATTTTGCCTGTGTCATATATAGTTGTCTACTCCTTCTCATCTCTTCATTAAACAAATAGTTATTGAGGAGCTACTATGTGCTAGCCTCTGTTCTTGGCAATGGGAATACGGCTGCACAAAAGTCACATTGAGACATTTCCTTTGTGGAAATTACCTTCTAGTGAGAGAGGCAGAGTAAAAACAATAAATCAGTGGAGAAATACAATAGCAAAATAAGCAGCTGGAGATTAGTGCTATGAAGAAAAAATGCAAAATAATTTTGAAATAAAAAGTAATGAAAAAATCCAACTTGGATAGAGCAGCCAAGAAATGCTTTTTCTGAGAGAGTGGCATTGCAGCTCTGACTGGAAAGGTGAGAATGAGGTGGCCATGAGAAAGGCCAAGAAATACACTCCAAAGGAGATTAACAGTGGAAAGGCTTGGGAAGGGTGCTTGGGGACAAGGTAGCTAGATGATAGTGAGAAGGTGAAGAATTCTAGAAGAAAAGATCAGAGAGATGGAGAGAGCAGGTTCATGAGTCATGGGAAGGGATTTAGAATTTGTTCCAAAAACAATGGGAAAAAAGCACTGAATATTTTTATTCAAAGGATTGATGTAATCTAATTTACATTGCTGAGAAATCTGGCTGGCTACTGTGAGTGAATTGACTGAGCCCTGCTGGATGCTTGGAACAATGGTTCAGATCAAATATTATGGTATCTTTGACTAAAGCTGAAGTATGGCATGCAAGCAAGTGGATGGATTGGAAATTAAAAATATTAATGGATTGAATGTGGTTAATAAGGGAAAAGGGGATATTGGGAATAATCAATCCATAGGTCTTAAAATCGAGCAAGTAGCTAAGTAATGGTGAGGAAATGGGTTGGAGGCTGAATTTTTGGAGGAATATCAAGAGCTCCATTTTCAACATATTGATTTTGAGATAGCCATTTAATATCCAAAATAAGATGTCAAAAAAAGTAGATGTATATTAGAAACAGGATGGATTTCTGAAGAGAGATCTGGACTGAAGAAACCAATGTTATATATCTGTATCCGTAAATACTTGTATTTAATACTATGGATGGGACTGAATAAAATTCCTCAGAAAGATATTTCAGTTTAAGAAGGAAAGATGTACCAGGACAGAAATTTGAGGCAAGGAAAGTTTTAGATGAGGAGTATTAGATCATTTATGATCAATTAAAACATCTCCAATTCAAACCAAATCAAGAAGGAAACATACCAAGTAACATATACTTAAATCATGATGTAGGGTGCGCTTCTGAGTTTGTGGATTCACTGCTTCAAAGATGTTGACAATCCTTAACGATAGTTGTTATAGTTTACCTACTTTACAGATAACAAAGCTGATCATCATAGTGAAAAAACAACTTGTGCATGGTTGCATAATTAATAAAATAGAGAAGCCGGGCATTAAAGTCTAAGTTCATTTCCATCACACCACTCTGTCACAAAAAAATATATTTAATCTTCCTCATTATGATATTATAAACCCATGAAGTTAGGTTGATAAATCCAGTTATCCCCATTTTCTTATCAATGAAAAATAGGAGCCTCAAAAATATTTGATAATTTGTTCGAGGTCACACTGGTAATTAGCAGAGTCGTGACTAGCTTTCAAGTCTCAACTCTTACCCAAATACTCTCTTCCCCAGACCCCGTGATGTCACGTTTCCTATCTAGTCTTGGTCCCATTACAAAAAGAATCTTTAATTTCTTCCTTTACCTGTATTTTTTTCCTTAAATATTTATTTATTTATTTGAGAGAGAATGAGCGTGAGCGGGGGCAGGGGCTGGGGGAGAGGGAGAGAGAAACTCAAGCCGACTCCACACTGAGCACAGAGCCCTGCATGGAGCTTGACCTCACGACTCTGAGATCATGTCCTGAGCCGAAATCAAGAGTCAAGACACTTAACCGACTGAGCCACCCAGGCGCCCCTATATTTATTATTTTAAAAACTCTACGTTAGTTCGAGTTCCTCACTTTGGCTATACTTTGCTTCCTTGACATCTTCCTCCACCATAAGCACATTGGCAATACGGATAAAGTTCTCAGTATCTGCGGCAGCACAAGCGTTCATGGAGCCCAAACCACTGTCATGGCCACTCACCATTATGTGCTGAGGCAGCCTTGAGCTTCAGGAGCAATACTCATATTATTCTTACTATGAGATATGACTACTTTACTTTTTTAAAGGGAAATACAGTTGAAGGAAATATAAGCATGTATTTGTGTTTCTTATCTCTATTTTTAGACTCTGATATCTCTAACTTTATGGAATCTTTAAAATTTTAATTGGCAACACATATATCCCAATGACCTTGAGTTTTCCATTTAGCCTAAATCATATAAAAATATTCATAAACTTCTACCAGAGATCCATTAATTATCAAATAATAATAATGTAAATGAATGGTAGTGAATAGAACATTTTTCATTAAATCTATAAGCTAAGTCTCATTCATGTTCCAACCCAATTTCATTCACCACACACTGATATCTTGTTGGTTCTTAGGCATATGGATCAGTACTTATTTCCAAGACTACTTCAGTATTCTTTTCCTTTTCATAAAGATAATTTGTGGAATTAACTTCTTCAGATTTTATATAGTAATTTCCTTGTTAAAAAGTTTTATATTAAGGGCGCCTGGGTGGCTCAGTCGTTAAGCGTCTGCCTTCGGCCAGGTCGTGATCCCAGAGTCCTGGGATCGAGTCCCACATCGGGCTCCCTGCTCGGCAGGAAACCTGCTTCTCCCTCTCCCACTCCCCCTGCTTGTGTTCCTGCTCTCGCTATTCTCTCTCTCTGTCAAATAAATAAATAAAACCTTTAAAAAAAAAAAAAGTTTTATATTAAGCTTAACTCCTCTGGATAAAGCTTATGATGTGTAAATTTGAAAGTAAAAAGGCACAAATAATGAATAGTGACAGAAAATTATATGTGCACATACAAAACATAGATGCCCATATTGCATAAGGCCATTATACCTTTCAGAGAACATGTGACAATTCTTTTTCTCTTTTAATATTAGCTCCTTTGTTTTAAAATGTAATATTTATGTGTACTTCAGGAAATCTAAAAATTTTCATTACCATGAACCTTTCAGTTCCATTTCACCTTTTAATTGACATGAAATATAAAACTGAAAAACAAAAACAAAAATATCCCAAGATGCATGTACATACTTCTAAAGAATCTTGAGGGTTTTTTTTTTTTTTTATGCCTCTCAACTTTTCCTAATTACTTCATACTTAGAAATCCTGTCACATCTTTCCTTGTCTATACAACTGGGATTTACATTCTCCCTCTTAATACACCATCACAAATGAAAACATTCGTTTTGGTTCCAACTGCATATTCAATAGCAGCTGAGAAAATTAGAAATGTGTACTCATTTAGTGAGTTTTAAAACACTCAGACTTCAACTTAGTAATGTAACAAATTGAAAAAAATCCCAAACTGTAAAGTTCTACAAAAGACCACACTGAGCCAAGAATGAATTTATTTAGAGAAGAGGGGAGTGGGGCACTAATTGCTTAATCTTCCTGAGAAAAGGACAGTTTACCTTTAGCAAATACTGAAGAAAAGTACATATTTATTAAACTTTTTGTCCCTTCAGATCATGCCATTCAAAGTTGTCCTTTGACAATTCAAATGTCCTTCTAACGAATTTCACCTGTTCTCAAATATTAAAAATTCCCTTTCATTATAAATTTCCTTTCGTGAAATTACTGGCCGCTGAATTGACCAGAGCACAGTTCTAATAGGTCTGTTTACACTGTGAGATCCAAATAAAAGTGCCTAGGTATGGACTTTGAGGTTCAAGCCATATAAATGAGTTCCCCAATCCAATCTGGGAAGAGCAAACGTTGCAGTCATTTCAATCACCACGGTCATGTAGACCCAGCCTCATTCTAAATTTCCTCAAGTGCTTTCATCACATGGGTTTGGCAGATTGACAACTCAGAATAGATATAATATTGATTTGTGTCTTCTCAGTGGTGCAGGTGGAACAGGGATATGAAAGGAGGCCCTTGAAATTAGTATAGTGGCACTCATCCATTCCTGGATATATTTTTTTCTTCTCTATTCATCTCAGGAAAATATCTAACTGGGTGCTTTGTATGAGGTCATTCACAAAGTAATTCTCTGGGGTTTTTTTGTTTGTTTGGTTGCTTGTTTTACATTTTTAGTGGGCCATTAGATTCAGGAGAACCTAAATTTCTTGTTCTCATATTAAAATAAAAATAAGAGACTCCTGGATTGGTCAGTTAAACATCTGCCTTTGGCTCAGGTCATGATCCCAGGGTCCTGGGATCAAGCCCCACATCAGGCTCCCTGCTCAACAGGGAGCCTACTTCTCCCTCTGCTTGTGCTCTCTCTCTCTGTGTCAAATAAATAAATAAAATCTTTAAAAAAAATAAAAAAGAATAGTCAAGATTTATTGTAAGCCCCTATAAGGCTCTCATCTGCCTTCAACCTGCCTACCTCATCTTTTGCTGCTTCAACTTGCGGGCCTCAAACCTAATACAAGGTTCAGCCTCTTTATGACCCTCCATATCCTATGGCTTTAAAACCTGGCTATGATTGGGGCACCTGGGTGGCTCAGTCGGTTAAGCATCTGACTCTTGATTTCGGCTCAGGTCATGATCACAGGGTCCTAGGATTAAGCCCCTGTGGGGCTCCATGCTGGGCATGGAGCTGCTTGGGATTCTCTCTCTCCCTCAGCCCCTGCCCCCCGCACCCCCACCAGTTCTATCTCTCTCTATAAATTAAATAAATAAATAAATAAATAAATAAATAAATAAATAAATAAAACCTGGTTATGATTAAAAAACAAATGGTGCCCTTAACATACTCATTTTATTGCTGTCAAACCTAAAGCAATGCATGCTGGATCCCTATTGAAAATGTGCCTCTAAGAGTTTACTTTTTCTAAAAAAAATTAAATCTTATGGCCCCTCCCCCCACTTCCCTCTCCCTCTCTCTTTCCCTCTCTCTCTTTCAGATAAATAAATAAATCTTTGGGGCACCTGGATAGCTCAGTGGGTTAAGCGTGGGACTCTTGGTTTTGGCTCAGGTCATGATCTCAGAGTCGTGAGACTGAGCCCTGCATCGGCTCTACACTTGATGGAGTCAGCTCAAGATTCTCTCTCCTTCTTCCTCTCCCTCCCCCTCTGCCCCTTCCCCCACCCCCACCAGCTAGCTCACACTTTCTCTCAAATAAATAAATAAAATATTTTTTAAAAAATTAAATCATATGAATTTTTTGTCACATAAATCATCTTTTCTAAAGTATTTGTGCCCCTGATACTAAAGAACTTTCATGGAAAATTACAATAATTCTATATTCTCCATGTGAGTACCCACTTATAAGCTAGAGGCTGTTTAGCTTGTGTAAAAGAGAAAGCAAATCTTAAAATCAATATTCATTCCTTGGTTAAACTTCAAATATTAGAAAACTCTAATTAAATGAGTTCCTGTGTGATCAAAAGGGAAAATGAAAAACTGAGTGTTTTGACGTCATTGCATTTAGAAAACTTAAAATTAATCTCAGAACTCTGAAACCAATTTTTAAAAACAAAAATTCAGTTGTTGCATGCTCACCGATTTCTTATTAAAGTAATAGAGTTAAGAAAATTAAATCCAGTATATTTCTTTTATCTTTGTTCTACAAGGACAAAATGCAAAATCTATATGAATTTTAAGTGTAAATCATTGGTCACTCTTATAAAAAAATTCTGTTCAGTAATATTTATAATTAAGATTGAAGACAAATAATACAAGTATTTATCCCATTAGTATTCCATCTAAACTTAGTTCTAAAAATATTTTATTGTAATAAGTGGATACTTAAAACTATATATAGAAGTAGCTTTTGTCAAGTTTTGGTATCTGATGCCAAGTGAACAAAGATGGCAAATCCTACTCTCTCCCCTACTTTTTCATATATTTTCTTTGTATGGTTCCTAGTCTTAAAGATTATGTGTATACATACATTTACACGCGCACACACACACTCACATATTTTAGGTTCCTAAGAAATTATAAAGAGAACAATGGTTACAAGAAACAGGAAGTTAGTGTCAGTTGGCCTTGGCCAACTATAAGAAAAAAAATTCCCTATTTAGAAAAAAATATTTCCAGGTCAATATGCAAATGTCATTTGAAGGCATTCTGTTTTTTAAAATAAGTTGTTTCTCTTGAGTGGTTTTACAAATATTAGCTGTGTTGGTATAATATGTTTGCAAGCAAGCCAAATTTGGGGACCAAAGGAGATTTTTAAAATAAATCTATATATGAATCTTAAATAAGATTCAATAAGCCCGCAGATGGTTTTGCAGGTGGTAATGTCTCAACAACTGAAGCTCTTCAAGAAGGAGCGCGTGTTAGTGTCTTGAAGTAACAATGGACACACACAACTGCTCTAATTCTCCAGTCCATTGAGTTGACATCTTCTGCCAGTCATTTGGCCACCATTATGTCTCCAATTGTCTCAACATGTCACGCTCTCTCAATAGTCCTGTGTTACCATCCCTGAATATACCTCCTGAACTGGTGTATATGACATGTGTGAAAAAGGTTGGAGATTGTCAGACCTAGAAATGATCCAAAAAGAGAAAAGAAAATTCTATTAGTAAATGCAGTTAGATCAGACTTCCCACTTTCATCATAAGAACAGAATAAGATCAAATATTTAACAATCATTCTATCTGTAACCCTGAATTAGCCAAATTGACTAATTCTTTCATTTCTAAAAAAGTCACATTTTATAGATACAAGTTACAGTCTGAGCACTAGACTTTTTGTAATTAACCTATGAATTGCTCACATAACTTTAGGAAAGTGTTAGGTTTTGATAAATTTCTGTTTAGAAAAATGAATTTAGTCCTCTGATTTTAGAAAATGTTATCAAAATATCATCCTTGGCAAAAATCTTATTATTCTTTGAAAGTGAAACATTCCAAATCCTGTCACTTATTCAGGTAACATCAGCTATCTAGTTCAAAGATCCAGCAAAGACAGCTGAGATTTTATAGATTGCGGAGTCTGAACAAGGATGTGAGCAAATGATGGTGCTTCCAGTGAGATTTCGGCCCTTCCAACCATCTGAGGGTTTCTGTTTTAGTTACCAGAAAGAGGCCAGAACAAACTTGTTCATCGAAACCTCTAGAGTGCAGAGGTGTTAGTTTCCTGCCCTTATGACTTTAGCAAATATAATAGTTGCATGATTCTCACTTAGTATGAAAAGAATGACACAAATATAATCTTGGCACTGACAAGTGCACAAGCCTTTAACCTAACACTAATTGTAATTAGGAATAAAATTATCACACCGTAATCCAATAAATTGCTAATTACTAGATTTTTCATATGTTTTCCCAATAATTGTCCTTTTTTAAAAATCACAAATGTCTTATTTTGTGTGCTAGATGCAATTAAAATATAATAATGACTAGCCGATCCATGAAGAATAGAAGGTACTTGAACGAGATGTTTTTTTCTTACTGCTATTTGAAGTGGTAAAAAAGGCAACTAGGCTTTTGGGGAAACCCTGCCTTTCAGCAGGTTCTTTAGTCCATCTGTGACCCATGAACTATTAAAGATGTAATCTTTAAAAAAACGATACTGAAGATGAATCTCTACATTATTTTATTCTTATGTAGACATGTATCACTATCTATCAGTCAGACTAAAGGGGATTCTCCGACCATGATACAGCACGGTCACGAGATATATTTTATGAAAAGTAACTCATTCCCTATGACATAAATCTTTGCTCCATTTCTTGAAATTAGTTATATGCATGATTATGTACATAAATATCATTTTTGTCTATTTAGACTCCACACAACATAAAGAGCATATATTAATGATTAGCATTTTAAGAGACCTGAAATCACTCTGCCCATAAGCTGTAATCTATATAAAATTTTTTATCTCCAAACTTCCTAATATTCTCAATTGGTCCTCACATAAAACTTTCTTCATATCTTTTATGATTCTCATGGCCTTTTCTGCATCATTTGATGTTTCCATACATTGTGCCTATCACAACTCCATACAACACTTTCATAATTTTTAAAATATGGTTGAGTAATTTTTTAAATTTTATTTTCAAAATTCTTATGAGAAATGACAGAATTTTAATGTTTTCCTGATGTCATTCCTATAAAAATAATGTGTCGCAATCATTGGAAACAATCTATAATGATGCAGTTAGATAAAGAAATTTCTGAGCAGAATCTACATTTAGAATGAACATAAGACATGAGAGTCAAGCTTGGCTGGACCCAAAGGACAGGCTATGTGAGAAACACACTTGAATAAATAACATAGACAAAATTATGTAAGCATTGGAGGTAAAGCTATATTTTTACTCTTAAAGGGTTGTTGGATTAATAAAAGTAATTTTCAGGAAGTTTACTATGGGATTTCTATGAAGAACAAATTGGAGGTATGATATAAAACCTCTTTGATTTCTCTGTCACCTTTTGATGAGTTTTTTTTTTCCACTAAGTTTTCAAACCCTGCCTCCAACACACAAATACATACACACCCTATCCATCTTCCCCACTGTGCTTTTTCTTCACAATACCTATCACCATACAACACATGGACATACCCATTCATTTGTTTAATATATACCCTCAATTAGATCATAGGTTCCAGAAGGTAAGACATTTTTGTCTTTGTTTTTTCCCATTGTGGTAATCCCAGAAACCAGGATGTTCTCTAGCAAACGGTAAAACACAATTAATAGTAGTCAAATAACAATAAGCATGAATTAATGACTGATTTAAGATAGAAATATTCAAATGTTTTATTATAAAAGAAACTGTCATAACTGTATCCCAAATATGACCTAAGGAAATATATAATTATATCTAAGAATATCAAAGTGATGAGGTTTTGGAATATAGGTGAGGTTCGGTGGGGTAAGGTCTGGAGCAAAGACCAAGAAAGAATTCTTGAGATGTCTTTGGTGCAAAATGGTGGTTTTATTACCACCCGGGGACAGGATCCGTAGGCAGAAAGAGCTGTTGCTCTGGGTTTGTGAGGGGTGGCTGATTATATACTTGGGAGTTAGGGAGGTGGGGACAAAGGGGGTGTCCAGAAGGACTGTCATACGCTACAGAAGACTCTCAGGATACTGGAGGCCTGGTTACTGTCAAGCCAAGGCTGTTTTCCCCTCTCATGAGGCACTAACGTGAAGACAGTTGGGAGTTTCCCTGAGGAATGTTACATTCCTCCTATCACGTGTCCTTGTCAATGGGCTGCAGTTTCAAAAGAAATTCGATTTTATTTACATTTCCTTCTGCCTCAGCCTCCTTCAATTTCTTGGAGGGGAGGGTGATGTTAGGGCTCCAGGAAACTCAAGGGTCTCTGGAAGTTAGGCTCTTGGTAAGAAAGCTTTTTCCTTGTAAATCTCTAGGACATTTGCAAACTGAGGGAGACTCCTGTCCTACAGGACTGTGCTCTCTGTCACTTAGCCATTTGCTCTTCCTTTAGGGCAGCCAGGAGTGCCTGAGGAATGTCACACATATCAACGAGCTTGGGGGTGGGGTGGGGTGGTGTAGGGTACCAGCTTCTGCTTTGTCCTCAGCGAGCCTTCTGCTCCCTCATCAAAAGTTTATAGTAAGAGGGATTTTTAACCCTTTGAGGGGTATATGTATTTATGTGTAGTGGCCATAAAATACATATTTAATGTTGGGGTTAATGTAGAGCATGAAATCATCCATATACCTGGCTTGCTAAAATGTAACAAGGAGGCCTCTGGGGGAAATGGAAGGTTTCAGAGAAGGGCCTAGGCCTTTGGAATGCGGAGGCCTGGCGACCACTCTGCCTTAGGAATGCCGCGGGGAGGCCTTCCCTGAAGCTTTCTTAGCCCAAACAGCTGCCTTGTGATCTGAGAGATGTATGCATTGTCCCCGAAAGCTGTGTTTAGCAGAACAAGCTAAGTAGCACATTGTATCTTTCCCGTAATCAGACTCTTCTATTTTCTGTAAGACCCTTTGCCACACATCACTTGCTTGAGAAACAGAGTAATAAAGATTTATGATTATCCTGAAGCAGGAATAAAGGTGAGAACCAAGAAGAGCAAAGGGTGTTTGTCTCTGAGTGTTGACCCCCTTGCCTTCTCTCCTTCACAGCAAAGTCTGGAGTCATCTTTCATCCATCAGTACAGGGATTGCTGGCCATTCCGGGCATTTATACTGAGTTAAACCTGAACTCTGAGCAAGAAGCTATTCAATTTTATAAATAACTGTAAATGACAAAATAAAATTTAGTGTTTATATTCTGTTATTTTTCCTCTGTTGAGTAATAATATATGCTAATACTATTGGAACTTACACAAGTATTAACACATAGGAAAATAATCCCCCATTACTCCACAGATTAAAATAAACCACTCCTACCATTTTGGCACATGCATTCAGGCCTTTAAAAATAATTTTGAAAATATAGTTGTAATCCAACAGCATTAACAATGTTATTATATTTGTTTTCCTTTATATATATTATACATGTAGTGTTATATATCATTAGCATTTCAAAGATCATTAAAAACTCAGCATTTCTATTTAATTATATTCTTTATATTGTCCAAAAAATATTGTGGTTTCTTTTGAATGTTGGTAAGTTCCAAAGTGTTCAAAGTTTCTTCAAGTTACTCATTCAGTCAAAGTTGTGGAAAATATTTTTGGAATTCCTATTATGTGACACTCTGCTGTGGTGAAAACTGAATAAAACCAGCATGGGTCTTGCACACAGAGAGCATGTTTTCTTATGAAAAGGGAGCAGACATTAAACAGTAAACAATGAAAGAGCAGATTATAATTATTTCTATGAAGGGCAGAGATAGGTCCATGAGATTGTAACTGGGGAACCATATTATGTGTCCTTGTAAATATAGATTTCATAATAAAGGTAAAGAAAGGAGCTTCCAATATACATATACACTTATTCATAGCTATTTATATATATATATTATATATAATATATTATATATAGCTATTTATATATTTATATATTTAAAAAAGGAAAAAGAGAAATTTGCTATTTAAGAACTTGAAGTATGGACGTGTGGTTATGTGAACATCAGCATTTTAAGACCATTAATAATATGTATTAAAATATTATTAGATCTGGTAATGCTAGGAAAAGTGATCATTTATGGTGAACATCATGAGCATTTTAAAGAAAAATTGTACTTCAACAAGAATTTTCTGAATGTGTAATCTGGTTATTGTTTTGCACTCATATCTATTCTCTTGTCAAAGGTAACACTTTTTAGATTATTCACATATAATTTCTGCATAATAATATGATTCTAAGACTTATTTTTCAAAATGTGCACATTTTTATCATTTCTTTAAGTATAACACCTCAGAAACAACTTGTTCTTCATGTAAATCACAGAATATACCATTACTGCATTTAGAGAAAACATATATTGCTTATGATGGCATTTATCTTAATAGTTGTAAGTTTTTATGTCCTTGCCTATATGATTTAATAACACGTGAAGACTTCAAACATGTGTGTTTGCATGTATGTGTGAATATTGTGAACACACACATTTTCTGAATACATGCTTGTCATGAGCAAGGTATGAAGGTGCACAAACGAGTTGTGTCTCTCCACAATGTCAGCTTTATTCAATCATAAAGCAAAATTAAATCACAATGATAAAGCAGGTTCGGGATTCCAAACTCAATGACAATTCACTGTGTGATTAAATTTGGCTTCTTACACAGCACACAGAGCAGGACAGAAGACAAACCGCACAACAAACAAGCTAACAGAAGGGTGCAGGGAGTGAAGGAACCGAATGCAAAGTCCGTCTGTGGGTGCACAGTTGAGGTAAGGCCTCGGTCCGGTCCGGGTCAGCTCTCGGCACCGAGTGCTTCTGTTGTTCAAGCAGGGAAGGCTCTCGGTTCTGTTCGGAGATCCACGGGGCAGAGCCTTCTGCAGTAGTTGCCTTTTTTAAGTGGTCAGACAGAGAGGGCTCAAGTCTGAAGGGTCTGACTGTTCGCTGCCCAAACCCTTCCCTTTCTAAAGGGATTGAATCTGTTTTGGGTCTCTGCAGACTTCTTCTGCTTCTGCTCTTTATCAGTTCTGGGGTGTCAGCTGACGTTGGTCCCCGATATCTCCTAGCTGCAGTACCTTAACTGCTTGCGTCATTGATTGACACAGGACCCTGCTAGACACAGGTTCCTGCTTGACATGAGAGACTCCATTTTGCTCTCTACACCACCCCAAGAATGTTTTTTTTAATTGAGAAAATAATAGGGCTGTAACCCACTAAATATTTCTCTCAGGTAGTCAGAATTAAATTGCTAGTTCAAGATGCCCTTTATAATTCTCCAATTGTCCTTATATTAAGGTCTGTGACCTTAACAAGAAGCACTATTTCAAGGCATTTCTGCAACTACTATTTTACATTAGGGTTATGCATCCTTTCCTCCAACTCTGCACCCTCCCCATTTCTTCCTCTCACACATCTGCCCAATTTATGAATTTTGTAACATTGTTAAGCATTTAAGTGAATGCAACTTAAACATTTAAATGGATTTAAAGTGTTCGGGAATGTGACTACTAAGAAGTTATGCATCATAGCAGAACCATCTGAAAATACATGTATCCCATCGCTTGAAACAGGGAAAAATGATCACAGGATGGGTCAAAAACAGGTTAAATGATTGTCAATAAAATATAGACATTCAGTCCTTACCTGCTTAACTGCATGATGACAAACAAATCTAAACAGCATGCAAAAAATCTCAAAATTCTGAATCATCTGTCTTCGAAGCTGCTGTGACAGTTTTATACCCTGCTGCTTTTTTCTTTGCTTACATACATTTGACTGGCTAGAATATTTGTAAGCAATACTAGGGTTATTTTGCAACCCCTGTCACCTCTTCCTCTTTTCAAGCCTCTGGTTGGCATCTCACACAGCTCGAAACAGGCATCTTATCTTCGGAGGTAGAGCCTCCCCAGCGTTTCCCAAACGGATTCCCATTAGAAGGAGGTCCCTGCTCTGACCGGCTGATCACGTTCTCGACCTGGTGCAGAGTAAAACACTCTGTGGTTCAACTCTTGGGGACTAGGAGAACAGCCATCAGAGACTTAAAGTCTCTGCCACTGCTTGGCTGCAGAACCAGCAGGAACCGGCGGCCAAGAAGCACCACCCCCTCTCGGGTGGACACCGAGGGGAGCGCTCCCGGTCCCAGATCCTCCTACTTCCCACCCCACCTCCAGAAAAAGGGAAACAGAAAAATAAAAGCCCAACTTGAAAGTGCTTCTGATACAAGCCAAACAGTTCCCAACCTCACTCTTTGCTTTAACTTCAACCTTATATTCCAAGCTCCAGCTCCAATGTGTAATCCAACTCTCTTTTCCCCACCTCCCCCCAGATTCTTGCGAGTGAAGGCAGAGAGGGAATGACGGTCAGTAATACTTTAACACGGAGCCTGAGAAGTCACTTAGCAAGTGTAAACTCAACTAAGCAGGGGGATGAAGACGGCGATTATGGGTTTATAAAGCAGGCATGCTGAAAAGCCGTCATTTATTAGTCTTAGGTATAGCTCATTAAAAATAATAAATAATAAATAAATAAATAAATAAATGCAAAAGGGCGTTGATAGGAGTCTAGAGCCCCCAAGTCTGTCCTCGCAGACAGAAAAGAGGTTTTGCTCAAGTTTGGCCTGAGGCAGGCTGGAAATGGAGCGTGAGGCACGGAGGCAACCCCCCGGCGCGCCCCCCGCTCCGGGGCAGCAAATGCCCACCCCGAGCACAGTGCGCCGCAGGGGCTGAGTGCGGAGCCTGCGCTAGCCCCGCACAGTGCGGGACACAGACCCTGCCCGCGCCGCCCTCCCCGCACCCAGCCCCGAGCCTGCGGCCAGCCCGGCAACCGGGCACCTCGTGGTCCGCGCTCCCCCGCGCCCAGGTGGCTTCGGCGTTGCCGGGAGCTGCGGAGAAATCTCCAGGCACGGTCGCCTGTTGATCGCCCTCTGGGTACAGCGTCCTTGGCGGCAGAGCCTCTCACACGTCAGTGTCCCCCTCACAAGCTGAGTTTCAGGCTATAATACAGCAAAGCGCACTTACCTAAACCCCGTACGTCTGGGCTTTACTGGAGTAGACGAGGTCAAGAAGAAAAGATCTGACTGCACTGAAAGTTGCGTTTTTTGGTTTTGGTTTTGGGTCTTTCCCCCCCACCCCCTTCCACCCTTGCGCAATAGCAGCCGTCCTCCAAAGAGGATATTTGAATTGGTGAATTACGCTAAGCCCTCGTTTCTTCAACTAGAGTGGCGGCGGCTGATGGCACTTGTCAGGCAGGACGACCAGACTAGGAAGGAGCCCAGGTAGAAACTAGTGACGGGTGAGGGGCGCCAGGTAGCGCGGACCACAGTCTCAGCCCTGTTCTGAGGGGCTGGTGGTGGGAGCCAAGGGGGGAAAGCCCTTGAATCCTGAGACTGGGGGATGGGGTGACGCTGCAGCTGGAGTACTTTTATGTCTGGAAGCTAAAAGGGCTTTTGAATTTAAAAAAGTATTACTGGGCGCCTGGGTGGCTCAGTTGGTTGCGTGACTGCCTTCGGCTCAGGTCATGATCCCAGGGTCTTGGGATCCAGTCCCGCATCGGGCTCCCTGTTCAGCGGGGAGTCGGCTTCTCCCTCTGACCCTCCCTCCTCTCATGTGCTCTCTCTCTCTCAAATAAATAAATAAAATCTTTAAAAAAATAAAAAAGCATTACTTAGGTCGTCTCATCAGCCATCAATGAGGACAGAGATAGTTCTTTCTGAGAAATTAAAAAGAGAGAGAGAGAGAAGAAAAAAGAAAAGAAAATGAAGGAAGAAAAGGCATAAGGAAAGAAAGAAAGAAAGAAAGAAAGAAAGAAAGAAAGAAAGAAAGAAAGAAAGAAGAAAGAAAGAAAGAAAGAAGAAAAGCTTAAACAATAGGTTCTCATCTCCATCCCTGCCAATAAAGAGAAATGTAGAAACCAGGAACTTGTTCTGATGGGGCTGGGCAGGGTGGGGCGGTGTCAGAGAGAAAACCCCAAAACCCTAGTATGCATTAGAGATTGCAATACACGCAGGCTTGACATTTAATTAATACCATGTCCTTGTCAATATGTGAAGTAAAAGCTAAGATTTAAATGTTCCTCAACATACCTATACTTAAAGGGGAAGTGATCATCATAACTGTCAGGTAAGTCCATAAAAAATGTTCATAAAAGTAAAAAACACTGACATATTAACATACTTATTTAAAATTGAGTGTAGGGGTTGAACAAGTATGAAGAGTGAGGCAATTAAATTTTTCATATAAAGTCTGTCCCTGATTTTCAACTTATTAGAACCAAGATAATCGGTGCTCTCTTCCAATAGCTCTATTCCTCTGAAATGAGCACTCTGTGTCCAATTAGCTGTTCACCAACTAAATTCACAAAACCAGAAATGTACTAAATATTATGCTTGAATTGAAATACAGTGCCCAAAATAACGTGTTCATGTGTGATTTGGGATATTGTAAGAAAAAAAAAAATGGTGCACTTAAAACTCCCACTCTTCTTCCTATCATAGAGTGTCTTGCTAAACCTATAAAAATACATTTACGAAAGTCTTCCTTCAGTCTTGTAATTGCAATGAACAAATGCTGACCCGAACAACCTTCTGAAGATCAGAGACTAGTGAACTTTCTCGGACCCTGAAATTGTCAGAAGGTTTCTTTTAAGCTTACTCTTAGGTAAACATATAAAATCTGACCTTTCAAATGGCACAAGAATGTGTGCCAGGAAGCATTAATGGGAGGGGGAGGGATGGTTAATGTTTCCTATAACCTGTAATATAAATGAGGACAGAAATAAATAATGTAAAAGGTGATGGGATAATTCATTACGTGGACTATATCTTAGTAGCACAGTTGCAACTAATATACTAATTAATGAACAGTCACATAGATCTTTGAGTTCTGAAAGTAACAAAAATATCTTAAAAACGAGATATTGCTGAAACAAAGCTTATTAAAAATAACACTAGCAATAAGTTTTTAATAAAATATAAGGAGAATAACTTACCAGAGGACATTTCAGGAAGCAAGGTGACTGTGAGAAAAAATATATCCAGGATTCAAACAGATATTCCATGATCTTCCAAATCAAGGTAGTGATGAGCTGCAGGGTGGTGGAACTTTGAGAAAATCAGCAAGTTCCTGGTAGCATGTAACCAACTACAAACCAGTTACACAGAAAGCCATGAACCCCAAGGAAAAGAAAGAAAATGTGAAAGAGGTGCCTTTTATGGGGGTGGGGGGTACTTCTTTGTAAGGATCCTTAGGCAGACAAAGTGAAAATTTACTGACTGTACATGCCCATACAGTGGGGGAAAATAGAAGCTGTGTAACCCCAGAGAACAGGAGGTGAAATACAGATAAATCTTCAGAGAGAAGTAAAAGGATGTGTTGAAGACAAGAGATAAAGAGAGTACTAGTGAGCAAGGCTGTAGTCATCCTGATAGATACAGCAGCAAGAATGATAGGCTGCTGGAAGGATCCAATGAGAATTCAAGAGGGCACTGCTTCAGAAATTCTGCTCTGATCTTCCACTCTCAGTTCTTTAAGAGTTACCTGCTTTGGAAACATTATTATTAGGATTAATGGTATTCCATCAGTGTATTTCACTAGGATTTCCCTTGAACTCTCTCACTCGCAGCAACTGAGGGAGGCGTAATAAGGAAGCCCAACACAACCAACCCCCCCCCCCCCCCAATAAACCACTGTGGTCACTTTAGGATGACCAAATCATCAGCGATTTGCATTGGCGGGCGGGGGGGGGGGGAATCTAAGGGCTGAAGATGGAGATGAGGCCGAGTCGCCGGGCGCTTTCGGGGGCTCTGTGCCGGAGGCTTAGGCAAGGGGGCCCGGAACCGTGGTTACAAGCTGCAGCGGTGGCAGGAGGAGCCCTCCCAGGTCCTGTTTTCTCGGAGAATTCTGCAGCCCGCGACTCAAGGCAATTCACTTCCATCCGCAACCTCAGCTCCGAATGCCTTGTTTTAGAAGCTAGAGCTTTGGAGGTTCTGAGGACCGTTCCTGGGGGAGCGAGTGACAGGCTGTGAGGCTCTCGCGTCCCCTCTGATTCCTGCACAGTTACCGAGGGAGGTATGCTAGAAATGGCTTTGCTGCCGAATGCATGCTCTTGCCATCTTCGTATCCCGATACCGCACACAGGGCCGCCTGATCGATCGGGTAAGATTAGCTTTACTCCTTCTCTCTTTTCCTCTCCAGGGTCCCATCCCTTCTCCAAGCCCAAACCCGAAACTCAAATCCTAGGTTCTCTCTCGCTCTCTCTCTCGCTCTCGCTCTTGCTCTCTCTCTCAGGGAATTGCTTGTGTGACTGAGGGGCTGGTAATTCTCTTTGTAGATGATTTATATTTTGGCTGTGAAATGATTCTCCCCTCGCCGCCCTCGGTACCCTCCGTAGAGAAGATCCTTCCCTCCCCATGGGTTCACTCTCTGAGCTTGGATCCAAGCAATTTGGTTACAAACGTTCCATATATGAAGCAACAGTCTCAAAGAGCTTCATTAATTTGCCCAAAGTCACAAACTAAGTAGAAGTTTCAGAATTAGAAATCACGTTTTTTTCACATAGAGAGTGAATAGGAACAAGGGTGGGGACAACCAGACAATCGTACTAGTCTCCAGAAATAAACAATTTAAGAACTTATTGCATGGCTTTATTCATTTGGTATATACTATTTAGCATAGAGTCTTACACATATTAGCATCCAATTCATGCTGATTTGGTTGAAACAAATATTGATATAGGTGTAAGAAAGTAAATAATGATCATTACATTTGAAGATTGTATGACAATGAGATGGTATGAAGAAAAGATACTAAGCACAATAACAGTAAGTGCAGAAGCTGGTGAAAACTAGCAAAATATTAAAAGAAATGTGAGAACAAATAAGACCACAAGAGACTGACTGACAGAGAGTGGGAGGATTTTTATTTTCATGGAAAGATGGATATGAAGCAATGTGATCATTTTCTCCTTGTGTTTTGTACAGTCCTGCAATCAGGAAAAGAACCCAAACGTTTACTTAGTTAGGATGCATCATTAATTTTAGTGTCTCATGAACTCCTAAGGCCTTTCACCCCTTGTAGAAATAAAAGAACCTAATCTACTTGATTGCTAATTCTCTTGGTGTCTCTCAATCTCTGTAATGCGTGTACTTCCTATTCTGAAGAAATACATACCTTGTAGGAGGAAGAAAAACAATCCTTCACATTGATCATGGAGTTTTGCCTCTGAGGAGAAAATATGAATTTACAGACAAAAGCAATTTTAAAAGACTATATAAAATGAATTCGCTTCATATTTATGGAAGAAGCCCAAGCCTAAAAGTCAATTCAACAAATATTTATTGATCATTTATTCAACAAACATTTATTGATAGTATTATATATAAGAAGCAAGGTTCTAAATGTTATAAGGACATAAAAATAAATAAGTTACAGTCTTTGTATACTATTAGGAGGATAAGGGGAGTATACTGATAAATATAAAGGTACTTTTGACTCTATCCCACATTCTATTCACATAATCAATCATCCTTTTATTAGAAAGAAAAATAAATTTATTGTCATCTGTGGGCCAAGCACTTCTTAGGATAATATGCTATTTGAATAAGATAACCAAAGTCATGGACATCAAGTATCTTACAAATATTGACACAATCCTAACAACAACACAAAGAAAATAATAAACGTAGATTTGAATAATTGCTGGTGTCTTTAGCTTAGGCATAAGATCTCTTCAGCAATATGTATATCATGCTTCACTTACTGACATTGCATACTAGCTTCTGAAACCATGTGTTTTTACCTATTGCCTGCACTTGGTGGCAAGAGGAGTTTGCTTAGAGTTTAAGAGGCAACAGTTTCAGCAGGGTGAATTTTTTTTTCTTCAGTATAAGTTCAAGTTTAATAACTCCAATGTCTTTAGCTCAACCACAATTTTAATTTTGTGCGAATGCACAGTTCAGTTTAATCAGTAGGGTGGTGTGGTCATCTGATACACAGCAATTCAAGAACCCAGGCACCTTCCATCTCATGACCTGTTGTTCCACTAGGTCCTTAGATGTTGTCTATTCATTTGGGAAGTGTGGGAAAGACAAAATATGGAGGGAGGGTTACTTAGGAGATTTTATGGGCCAGATCTATGAGTGGCCCATATCATCTCCATTCCTGTTCCATTGACCCGAACACATTCTTATGACCACATCTAACTGCAAAGGAAGCAATAAAATGAAATCAAGTTTCAGGTCTACAAAGAAGAAAAGAACATAAATAGCAATCGGCTGCACTGATATTCTCAAACCAAAGCATTCTTTGGTTGTACATTCAGTCCAGGACAGAGACTTTAACTTTGCTTGTGGGAAGGAATTAGAGGAAGGAGTTTGATGGGTGGCGTGTTGCTAGGTAATAGAAGAAATCCCAGAAGTTGATATTCACTAAGGTCCTGTCCTTGAACTTCTTTATATCTACACTCAATCTCTTGGAGAACTCTTTCATTTCTATGGTATCCAATATCATCTGTCTACTGATTACTCCCAAATTCATATTTTCAGGGTGATAATTCCTTGTACACTTTCCAGTCTATAGAAATTACTATTTAACAATTTCACTTGGAAGTGTAATAACCATTCTAATTTTAACATGTTCAAAATTCATCTGCTGTACCCCCGGGCTTCTCAAACCTGTTCCACCTACATTCTTCCTCAACTCAATTAACAACACTCCATCCTTGAATATAGTCAGGAAAAAAACTAAAAGAATCTTTAATTTTTCTCTTTTTCTCAGAGGTAATATACACATAATCAACAAATCATCTTGACCTTATCTTCAAAATATAACCAGCATCTGACTATGCATCTTTTTATGCTAACATTCCAAGCTAAACCACCATAATCTCTAAGCCAGTTTACTGTAATAATATCTTCTTTACTCTGTTCTGACTTCCCCATTTCCATTTTTTTTCTGTGTTTAACACAGCAAATATTATAATCCTGTTAAAGTAAAAATTTCTCGGAGCGCCTGGGTGGCTCAGTTGGTTGGGCATCGGACTCTTGGTTTCGGCTCAGGTCATGATCTCAGCCAGGGTCATGGGATTGAGCCCCATATCAGGCTCTGTGCTCAGCTCAGAGTCTGCTTGAGATTCTCTCTCTGCCCCCCACTCCTCCACTCGAGCTCTCTCTCCCTCTCTAAAATAAATAAAATCTTTAAAAATTTTTCTCATATAAGTCTTCTGCTAAAAATGTGCAATGGATTCCTATTTATCTAGAACAAACACCAAAATCATTACCATGGCTCCCAAGATCCTGAAACTTTTAATCCTCCTTTTATCCCCTAGTCTGTTACTGCTATATCTGTAATCACTCTCCTCCAGTCAAATTGGCCTCTTTGCAGAAATTTCCAGTTATGCTCCTTCTTAGGCCATCATATGGAGAGGAATTCCCATTTTATACTTATCTGATCCTACTCCCAGGGCTCATTGGTCCAAAAACAACTATTCAGAACAATCTCCCTCTTGAAAACTTGGATATTCTCCGTCACACACATGAGAAACAAGGTGGTACTACTTGAGATTCCTTTTCTTTCTAAAACGCCACAATGTGATCTTTATTGTACTGTAAAGCACCCACCGAAAGTTGTTTTCTTCCAAAATTTTTGGAGCAAAGTGAAGCGGAAATCTCTCTGAGACTTCTAATTATCTCTATTCATACATCCTCTATCTTGCTCTCCCTTTCCTCTTCTTCTCTGCCCTGGCCAAGAGGACTTTTGTTAACTTTCTGTAAGTAAGAGAACTGCCCTTGTATCTAGTGCTCTAAACATTAGAGTAAAAATTCTCTAGATTAAAAATTTTCTACTAGAGTAAAAAAATTCTGTGATGAGTCCTCTGAGATCTGGTTCTCAAAGGGAAGTTTATAAAATTCATTTTATTTAATGGTTAGCTCTTGCAAACAGAAAGCACCTTGGTTTTATACCATATAGCCAGTTGAGACTGAAAACAATAAAAAACAAAACACTCAGCACTGTAATTGACATTGTTTTCTCCTTAGGGGAAGAAATAGCAAACAACTCCTAAATTAAAATAGCCAGATTTAACCTCATTGCTTTAGACCAAAAATGGACACTTCTAAAACTTTTTTAAGAAAGAGAAACATGGAGTGATGAGTTTGAATCCATCTACATGTAAGAGTATGCTTTTCTTTTAGTGTAAATATTTGTTCTTGGTCTTCTCTATGACACTTTCCAGTATGTTGTCTAATGCATCAGAGCAGGGCTAACTATTTGACTCAGGACAAATTCTGCCTGCAAAAGCTAGATGTCTCCACACCCATTTCTCTCAGAATATTGATTCAACCAAATATCTGTTTCTTTAATTGGTAACTTTTTTTTTTTTTTTAAGATTTTATTTAGTCATTTGACGAGAGAGACACAGCGAGAGAGGGAACACAAGCAGGGGGAGTGGGAGAGGGAGAAGCAGGCTTCCCGCTGAGCAGGGAGCCTGATGCGGGGCTCGATCCCAGGACCCGGACCCTGGGATCATGACCTGAGCCGAAGGCAGACGCTTAACGACTGAGCCACCCAGGCGCCCCTAATTTGTAACTTTAAAAATTGAATCTCAAATTGGGTCTGAATTGTGCGACCTAGGTCACCTGCCTGCACTGCACTACAGAGGAAGGGAAGTTTGAAGCTGAAATTTACTACAGTTAAAAGGTGATGACTTTCATAATCTAGTAAGGGGAGAACAAAAAGCAAAATAATGATATCGAAAATTAAAATTTAATTGAGAAATTATTGTAAATTTTGTATAGAGTCATAGGATATTATTGATTGATTAAAATCGTCATGCAAATATTTTTAAAAGAGGTTTGAAATATAATCATATTCTCTTTCTGATGCAAATTGTATCTCTTCAGCAGCTTTCCTTTAACGCTTAAACCAAATATTCAGGTCAGAAAAATCCACAAACATTGTCCAGTCTAACTATTTCTTTTTGATGAATTCTAAATGAGGTCTAGGAAGAATGGTAATTGAACTAATGTAGCAGTTCGTGCTTTTACCTAACACATTAATACATATAATTAAATAATTGAGATTATTAACTATAGGAAAAAATACTTTTAATCTAGATTATAAAAGGAAATAATTATTTAAAATTATAAAGTAAGAGAATTAATTACCCTAAATATTATAAATATGAATGTACACTAATAATACTGGAATAACTATGTTTAAAATCAATTTACACATATATGCTATAGACTCCTAAGTTAATTTTCTATCCTCTCCTGCATCAACTTATGATATTCCTCAGGGACAAGACAAAACATATCTTAAAGTAAATATTGTTTATATAGACAACATTAAAGGCCCTAAAGTTTTCTTAGTTAAATAAAATAATATTATGCACTCAAAGCAAATTAAGACTTTGGAATATAGCAATAATTGTTAAAAGGATGTTTTACCAGAAATGTAATATTGACTTCTGGAACTTGGTAGAATTAAATAAAAATATTCTCTCTCTT
Source organism: Phoca vitulina (assembly GCF_004348235.1). NCBI lineage: Eukaryota > Metazoa > Chordata > Mammalia > Carnivora > Phocidae > Phoca > Phoca vitulina. The sequence goes on from NW_022589892.1 coordinate 64,988, forward strand.
ATGAAAAAAAAAAAAACAAATAAACCATCAGTATTCTCACATATCATGAAAATATCAGTTGAGGGACTCCTGGGTGGCTCAGTTGGTTAAGCATCTACCTTCAGCTCAGGTCATGATCCCCAGGGTCCTGGGATCAGTCCTGCATCAGGCTCCTTACTCAGTGGGAAGCCTCCTTCTCCCCCTGCTTGTGTTCTCTCTCTCTCTCTCTCTGACAAATAAATAAATAAAATCTTAAAAAAAAAAAAAGAAAATATCAGTTGACAATCAAAGATAATCAAACACACACAAAATCTTGATTTCAGGAGTAAGAGTGAGCAAAAACAAAAACCAAAAAATTGATAATTATATGGACTTTAGATATTGAAATTATCAGTCCATTAATATAAAATAAATATGTAAGTCTGAATAACCTAGAATACAGCAAATGTAAAAGAGAAATAGAATATATATGGAGAAGGCATCATATATCTCTAACCTGAGTCCCAGAAAGGGAATATATAAAAAGAAAAAGAACATTTGAAGAGAGCAAGACAGAGAACTTTTCAGAACAAATGGAAACAGATAAGAAGCAGGGAATGCAGAAGGGATGTAAATAAGTAAATAAAAATCCACACCTAGACATATATTAATAAAACATAAGAACACCAAAGACAAAAAAAAGAATCTTAAAGCAGACAGAGATAACTGCTAAAGTGTAGGAAGCTTTTTAAACAAAGATGGAAACTAAGATAAAGGAATACTCTCTTTACATTGCTAAGACAAAATAAAAGTCAGCCTCTAATTGAGTACTCAGGAATATTATGTATGAAAAAAACATTATTTTCATATGAAAAGCTAAGAATTTACTAAAAATAGACCAATTCAAATGATAATCTCACCCAGAAACACCCTCACAACATATCCAGAAATAATGTTTAGCCAAATGTATGGGCATCCTGTAACCCAGTCAAGCTGACACATAAAATTAGCCATACATGCCTCTATAAAATAACAACAAAGGGATGGGTTAGGGTGCATTTAAGTTGGTAAATCTGTAGGCAAATTTATTTTTATTTTTTTAGGCGAATTTAAATAAACATTGCTTAAAAATTAATAATAATAATTTTTAATTAATGGTATTTTAAAAAGGACAGAATGAAAATGTTGGACAATAATGGCACGTAAATTACGAAAGGCATAAACAGATTTATTCATAATGAAAATGTTCCATATTTTGAGAGGATGACTAAAAAATGGATTAACTTTACATTTATAAAACTAAATTTGTATGATAAAATTTAAAAATAACCATTTAAAGGGGCGCCCGGGTGGCTCAGTCGTTAAGCGTCTGCTTTTGGCTCAGGTCATGATCTCAGGGTCCTGGGATCCAGCCCCGCATCGGGCACCCTGCTCCGCGGGAAGCCTGCTTCTCCCTCTCCCACTCCACCTGCTTGTGTTCCCTCTCTCTCTGTGTCTCTCTCTCTCTGTCAAATAAATAAAATCTTAAAAAAAAAAAATAACCATTTAAGGAATAAAAATAGAAGAGGAAAATGAATAAGAAAATGAAACTGAAGAAAAAAAACAAACAAGGTCAAGAAAGGAGAAAATAGGAAAGTGTAGAAATAGGTAATAATCATGAGATGGTAGGGAAAATAATGAAAACAATTGATAATCACAGTCACACTAACTGGGCTAAACTTCACAGTGAAAAGACAGAGTTGTTAAATTGAACTAAAACAAAACTCCATTACATTGCAAAACATTAGCAGAGTTAAAGAGCATCAGTGCATAAAGGCAAAATGTTCAATTTAACAATCTCTTGTAAGTTTTAAATTGAGTCTACCTAACAACAGAGGAGAGAGGGAGAAAGGAAAGGACCCAGCAGAGAGAGAGAGAAGAAAGTGAAATAATAGACCTACAAGGAGGGATTGACAAATGTCATTGTGTTATGTCATCATAGCTCTCAGTAGTTCATGAAACAAACATTTTTAAAATAGCAAGCAATTTGAAGGGTTTGATCAGCACCATTACCAAATTAGAACTAATATGTATAGAATATTGAACCATAACAGTTGAAGAATGCACATTTTTCATGCACATATAAAATATTTATGAAAAGTGATGATGCGCCATGTCATAAAAGCAGTTTTTAAAACTTACAAATAATTGCTATCATAGGGACTTCAGTATCTGATGACAGTACCTTAAGGAAGACGACAATAACCAAAGATGACTAGAATAAAACTGTATTTGGAAATACAAAAACAAACATACAACTCATGGATCATAGACTAAATCACTATTGAAATTAGGCAATACATAGAAATAGAGAATAATGGAAATACTAGGTATCATAACTCAAAGTGTTGGGTTGAAGCAGAACAGAGGCAAATAGCCTAAAGCTTTTTCTTTTTAAGATTTTATTTATTTATTTGAGAGACAGAGAGCGTGAGCATGAGCAGAGGGCGGAGAGAGGGAGAGGCAGACTTCCCACTGAGCAGGGAGCCTGATGGGGGACTCAATCCCAGGACCCTGGGATCATGACCTGAGCCCAAGGCAGACGCTTAACCGACTGAGCCACCCAGGCGTCCCTTAAAATTCTTATATTAAAAAAAAAAAAAAAGTAAAAGTTAACAAGCTTAAAATTCATTAGATATCTATCTTATAGAATTAAAAGTAGAACAATAATAAATCCAACAAAAGTAGGAGGCAAATAATAAAGATAATAGAAAGTAATGAAGTTGGAAAAAAGAGGATGAATAGGTTAAAAGTTAATTTCCTTGAAATGACTAATAAAATGAATAAATCTCTGATAAGATTAATCAGAACTGAAAGAGAGCAGCAGAATTAAACAATATTAAGAATCAAGAAGTGCATCTAAATAATGTACGACTTCTGAATTTGAGGCAGACATAATATGGTCCATGATGCCATTTCTTTGAATTATGGTCCAAATTGTTCCCAACATGGTAACTTGGGTGGTACTTGGACTTTGACTTCATTCAAGGTCAACCTGTATTATTCAGTTGTGCTAGAATGGCTCATGATGAGATATAAACAGTTTTCTCAGGAGAGTAATTTTTAAAAAGTCATCATTGTTACGGAATCTGAACATCCCGTGAGAGTTAATATTGTTCTAAGATTTGTCCAACCTATTGAAGATTTGTCATTAGCATGACTTGGTTTTCTCTTCCAAGTCACCCTTATGTCAGCATGGGAACAGTAATGGCCACTTTCTTATCTAAGCCTCTGTGGCTTGAAGTGGCTTCCATTGCCTGGTCAGGGCTGTAAATGTTGTAAATAACTAAAGATAGTGTTTCTGCTTGCACTAGTTCTCCTGTGAGAACATCTAGTACTGTTTCTTCTAGTCTAAAACATGGTGTCAGTTGTCCAACAAGCATCCCTTAGCACATGGCCATTCCCAGTCACTATTCTTCTGACTTTTTTATAAGCCAGGGACAGAGGTCAGCAATGATTACATCCAAATAAAATGCCCGTACATTTGAGCAGTTGAAATGTTCATATCAGCAATATAGAGAACTCTCAGCTTCAAGGAGTCCTAACTTCTACCCTTACAAGAAGAAAAAGTGATTGAAAATCAATGACTTCTTGAACCCAACAGAGAACTGGGTTTGCAGACAAACCACCTCCCTGACATCTGGTGAGGGGTAAATCTAAACAGGCATGGCCCAGATCTGTTCATCCAGACCAGAAGTCACCAGAGCCATAACTGGTTAGATTTAAATGATAATTTTGACAAATTGCTGGAGACTATGGCCTAAAGTGAGAATGAGAAACTCCTGTGGCTACAGTCCTGTAGGGAACCCCTGCATTTTTACGGGCTCTACTTTGAGGAACACCAGATTCTCACAATGAAGAGCCAAGAAAGATTTCCCTCCTGGATTTACAGAAGAAGAGGGAGAGCAATCCTTCTGAAATATGCCCAGAGCCTTTTCTATAACAAAGGCCCACTGTCCAGAGCAAAGACTACCAGAACCTTGTCCCAGAGTCCTGGGAGAAAGGACATTCCTCTCACTCCAGGCCCATCTACCCTTCCTGTCTCACCTTAATAGGGAAGATTTGAAAAAAACAAAAACAAAAACAAAACAAAACAAAGCAAAAAACCCTCCTGTGCAGGTCACAGGCCCAAGATCCAGGCCCACTGTAAGAATGAAATTTAATTGGTGGACTATAGAATGCCCCCTCTCTCCTCCATACCTTACCACCATACCAACAGGGCTCCTGCTGTTTACAGGTGAAAAAGCTGCAAGACACAGACTTTTTCTGAGGAAGAGTATGTAGGGAAGCTGAAAGTCCAGAAAGGAGACGAAAGTAAGGACACTAGAGAAATTTGAATTCTCTGGCTCCTATAGCTTCAGCAAACATGAAACGGAGCCCAGCTTAGGATCACATACATCTTCACAGTAGACACCTACTTACCTCAGTTCCTATCATCTCATAGAACCTGTGTTATATTACCAGATATACGAAAAGACAACAAAAACCACAGTCTGAAGAGCCAGAGCAAACATCAGCTATGACACAGTGGTTGGAATTATCAGACAGAAGATTTAAAATAACTATGATTAATATGTGAAAGGTTTGTCAACTGTACCTCCAAACATTTTTTTTTAATGTTAAGAGCTTCAATAGGAAAAAATAGGCAGCATGCAAAAACAGATAGGAGCAAGGAGATAAAGATTCTGAGAAAGAATCTAAAGGAAATGTTAGAAATCAGAAACACAGTAACTGAAATGAAAAACTGCCTTTGGTGGTCTCATCACTAGACTGAACATGGCTAAGGAAAGAACCAGTGAGTAGTGAATAGGTCAACAGAAACTTTCCAAACTAAAATTCAAAGAGAAAATAATAATAACAATAAAATAGAACAGAACCTCTAGGAACTCTAGGAAAATTTCCAAAAGGAGTCAGTATGTGTAATTAGAATATCAGAAGGAGAAGAAACATAGAAAGGAACAGAAGAAATACTTGAAATAATAATGGCCAAGAATTTTCAAAAATTAATGATAGACTCCAAACCACAGATCCAGGAAGTTTAGATAACACCAAGCAGAATAAATTCCAAAAAAAAGCATTCCTAAGCATATCACATTCAAACTTCAGAAAACCAAAAACACAACAAACACAAAATCTTAAAGAATATATAGAGAAAATCACCTTATCTATTGGAAGAACAAGGATAAGAATTATGGAAAACTTTTCATCAGAAAATACAAAAGCAAGAAGAGAGTAAAATGAAATAAAATATTGAACAACAATCTACTGACCTAGAATTCTATAACCAGCAAAATTGACTTTCAAGAATGAAAAGGAAATAATTTTCTCAAACAAAAATTGAGGGCTTTCATCACTGATAGACCTGCCTTACAAGGAATGCTAAAAGATTTTCCTTAGGCAAAAGAAAAAAAATATAGATCAGAAGCTAGAATCTACATAAATAAAGAAAAAAAAGTCAGAATAAGAAATGAATTTAAATAAAATCTGTTTTTCTTATTTTTAGTTAATTAACTATACAGGCTGGCAAAAAAACAGGAAGTACAGTTGAGACACAAAATCCAATATAATAACCACATCAAATCTGGTATCTGCAAATTCAAGAATGTTTGGAGTCTTCCCCTGGGAGGCAAGTAGGGGATCAGGTCCTATAACTGGTTCTTATCCCCACTTATCCCCTCTTTAATTTTTTGAGTGTCAATCTAGGTTTTGCCATCAACCTATTTGTTTGGCTGCTATAGATCCACTTGTCTCTTATTTCATCAATTTCTTGGCCTTCAGCCATAGAGCATTTACCTTTCTACAGTTTTTCTCCAGATCCCAAATGACCTGGATTCATCTTCTGTGGCTGCCAGCCATCTTAGAGCTGGGGTTTTCTTTTTGTACAAATCCAGCTCTTTTTCAAATGACCTGTTTGCTTTGGGGATTTTAGAGGCTAACAAACTCTTCTGCTCTTTACCATTCTCCCTGGGGCCTGCATCAGGCAGTTCTGAGGTTTTGCTAGGTACTGAGTTAGTGAACCCCATGACTATCCTGCCTCCTCCTAAGCTCTGAGTAGAATTCTCAGCAATTTCTCTGAAAGACCAGGGTTGGTGAACACCCTGCCCAATCTTGATTACTGGCTACCTTGTAACTAACTGGTCTTCCTGGTGACCTGTCATTGCCTCGAGGTGGGAAAACTTCCCTTTAGTCCAAAAAAAGTCCTGCTTCCAAAAGCACATGGCCCCAGGACAAGTGGAGCATGCCCCATGTTAAGAGGCAACTATCAGACAAGGGAGCCACAGATAAATACCATTAGTCCTTACAGTATGTATATAGCATGGGATTTATTGGGGGTTGGGAGTAGATTTGCAAGCAGAGAAGTAGTGGGTCACAAGCAGTCTCCTGAATTTCAATTGCTCCACAACGTAAGTCGAGTATAGACTCCAAAAGAGAGAGGACTGCTCAGTTGAGATTCCTTGAGAAAGAACAAGCCCTACTCCCACTGCATATTCCGTATTTGTAGGTTAGCCTAAGAGGAGCTAAAGAACATCTTCTTTCTCTAAATAAACGAAATGTGTCAAAGAATCTCAGAACCCAGGAGAAACACTAATTGAGTGTACCTAGAGGACCATAGTCTGCATACCAAAAGCCCTAGAACGGCTTGAAAAACCAAGTCAAAAGCTTTCTTTCTCCACAGAATGGCTTGGTCCAGCCAAGTCAGCTCTCTGCTTTGTGATCTCAATGGGGAAGCAGATGAACCTTTAGGATCAGCCAGACTAGTTTCTCATCAAAAATGAACCTTGACAAGCCAAATCGGTAAGACCTATGAAAGAGTACATTCCCAGGACTTTATTGAGTTCCAGGATATAATAACTAAGGCAGTGTGGTTGTATCATTTTATTTATTTTTGTTATTTTATTATTTATTCACATGGACATGAATAAATTGGCCATGGAACAGAAATAACAGCTTAAAGAGAGACCTATACATGATTGTAAACTGGTGGATATGAGAAAGTACACTATGTTACAAGAAGCTGCCTTTCTATAAATAGTGCTGGTCCCTTTATCCTTAAGGAAGATAATCAACTGAGATTTCACCCCATGAAGCTGAAAGACACACGCACACACAGACAGTCCATGGCAGTGACTGGTCTAACTTTGAATTCACAACTACAAATTCAACTGAGTCCTTAATGCTGCCCTGAAATCATGTTTCCATAGTACATGTATATTTCCACACTTTGAGACAACTATTTCAAAGTTCCACTTTCTCTTTCAAATGTCCAATTCCTTCTGCCTTATCTTTAATCTGAGTTAGGGACCATGCTTCCATTTCATTGAAAAAATTGAAGCAACAAACAAAAATATCCACATTCCCACCATTACATCTACCTTATCCAGCCATTAGCACCCCTAATTCCTGCTCTCTTCTTTCTCTCCTTTGACTATAAACTGCCTCTGCTCCTACCTAGAGGCAATCCTTCTCCTTGTGGAGTCAATTCCATCTGGTCTTTCCTTCAAGAACATCACTTTTATTTGACTACGTTCTACGATATACTGGGTCATCCCTACGAGCACGTATTTTATCTCCTCAATCTTATGAAAAGAAGAAACAAAATCAAAATTTTAACTTCATGTCTCCTTACCTCAAGTTTTACCTAGTTATTTATGTCCTATTTATAGCAAAAGTCATGGACAATATTCAATGTCATCACTTCATTTTTTAACCCCACTCCAGGAAGATTTTACTCTTCCCGTACTACCAAAAATTGTTTTGGTCAAGGTCATCAGTGATTCTAATGCTGCTAAATCCAATGGTTGTTTTTTTTTTTTTAAAGGATAAATCCAACTTTTCAGTTGCTTAGGCCAAAAAAACTACAGAGCATTTTGAGTCCTATTTTCCAATTACCCACTATATCAGTTTTACTAGGAATTTGAGGTAGGCTTACCTTAAAATTGTATCAAGAATCCTACTACATCTCAGGTGCCTGGGTGGCTCAGTTGGTTAAGCATCTGCCTTGGACTCAGGTCACAATCCAGGGTCCTGAGTTTGAGTCCCCCATCAGGCTCCCTGCTCAGTGGGAAGTCAGCTTCTCCCTCTGCCCCTCCCCCTGCTCACGCACTCTCTCTCTCTCTCACAAAAATAAATAAATAATCAAAAAAAAGAAAAAAGAAAAGAATCATAACATTTCTCATGACTTCTAGTGCTAGCATTCTGGTCTGATCTACCATTAGCGTTCAGTTTAATGTTTTCTCTGCTTCTTTCCTTGATCTGCCATAGCCTGTTTTCAACACAACAGCCAGAGAAATCCTTCAAAATATAAGTAAGATAATGCCATTCTTTTCCATTGCTTAACATGATACAATAAATCCCCATTTACTCAGAGTAAAAGTCAATGCTATTATTAAGGTCTTAGAGGCCCCAGAGGATATTGTTCCCTCTCTGAATGTATGTCTTACTACTGTCTTCCTCCACATTCCTGCTTCAGGGTACACCCTGTTTTTTTCTGCCCAGACATATACATGAATTTTTCTCCCCTCCTTCAAGCCATGCTCAAATGTAATTTTTTCAGTGAGGCTTACTCTGACAGACCTATTTAAAACTTGAACTTATACCCTCACTGATAGTATCAATAACTGGTGAGGATGTACGGCAACTAGTACTTTCATAACTGTACAGCCATTTTGGAAAACAATTTAGCAGATTCTTTTTTTTTTCATGGTTTTTTATTTTTTTTATTTTATTATGTTACGTTAATCACCATACATTACATCATTAGTTTTTTGATGTAGTGTTCCATGCTTCATTGTTTGCATATAACACCCAGTGCTCCATGCAGTACATGCCCTCTTTAATACCCATCACCAGGCTAACCCATCCCTCCATCCCCCTACCCTCTAGAACCCTCAGTTTGTTTCTCAGAGTCCATAGTCTCTCATGGTTCGTCTCCCCCTCCGTGTCCCCCCCTTCATTTTTCACTTCCTATCTTCTTTTTTTTTTAACATATAATCCAATCAAGAAATGGGCAGAAGACATGAACAGACATTTCTGCAAAGAAGACATCCAAATGGCTAACAGACACATGAAAAAGTGATCAACATCACTCGGCATCAGGGAAGTACAAATCAAAACCACAATGAGATACCACCTCACACCAGTCAGAATGGCTAAAATTAACAAAATGGGAAACAACTGATGTTGTTAAGGATGAGGAGAAGGGGGAACCCTCCTACACTGTTGGTGGGAATGCAAGCTGGTGCAGCCACTCTGGAAAACAGTATGGAGGTTCCTCAAAAAGTTGAAAATAGAACTACCCTATGACCCAGCAATGGCACTACTGGGTATTTACCCCAAAGATACAAATGTAGTTATCTGAAGGGGCACCTGACCCCAATGTTTATAGCAGCAATGTCCACAATAGCCAAACTATGGAAAGAGCCCAGATGTCCATCAACAGATGAATGGATAAAGAAGATGTGGTATATTACGCAGCCATCAAAAAATGAAATCTTGCCATTTACAATGATGTGGATGGAACTAGAGGGTATTATGCTAAGTGAAATAAGTCAATCAGAGAAAGAATGATCTCACTCTTATGTGGAATTTGATGAAAATTTGATCTTTAATGATGAAACATTGAAAGTATTTCTGTTGATGTCAGGATATGACACTTTAGCCACAATTACATCAATGTTGTGACAAACAAAACTATTTAAGATAAATAAATAATGCGTATAACATGGGGATACAGTAGCAAGTTTATTATACGTGTGTTAAGCTCTAGACAGATTTGTTTCATTGAAAAAGCCCATTGAGGCATTAAGAAATAGAACCTGAAAAAAGTAATTTTGCAGAGCTAGGATTCCTTATATGATAATGAAGTGAATTTTTCCCTGTTATAGTCCCCTCTTCTTCCAGCCTCCATTATAACAATCCAGAAGAGAGGTAATTCAGGGCATTAGCCAAGACAGTAAGAGATTTACTGGAGAATAAGGGAGACAGGTAACAAAAATTAATGAGTTAGAAATTCACAATTTGATTAGGTGAAGTACAGAAGATTTTTTCTAGGGCAATAAAACATTTGTATGGTACTAGAGTGGTGGATACATGACATTATGCATTAATCAAAACTCATAAAACTTCACAGCACAAAAAGTAAAAACTCATATATTCAAAATTTTAAAAATCAATTAGGAGGTTGAAGGATCTCAGGATGGAATGCAAAATGTAACAAAAGAATTAACTGTATTATAAATGCATGAAACAACGTCACTGAAGGGGGAGGGGAAAAGGGTACTGATCTACATAACTTTAGAAATTATTGGAACTGTAAGACTAAAGACAAAGGAACTGTACGTAAGGAGTACTGTAGTTGGGGAAGTTATTTCTCATGTAGGTGTGGATTGATAAATCTGAAAATACTATACATGTATACTGGAATTAAACAAAAGTAAATCAATGTCAAATGGTAGGAGCCAAGCTTCTTAGTGTTAGAAAGGGAGCTTACAGATAAGCAAGGAAGAAGACTAGAATGAACTATCTAGGGGCACCTGGGTGGCTCAGTCGTTAAGCGTCTGCCTTTGGCTCAGGTCATGATCCCAGGATCTTGGGATCGAGCCCCACATCAGGCTCCCTGCTCTGCAGGAAGCCTGCTTCCCCCTCTTCTACTTCCCCTGCTTGTGTTCCCTCTCTCTCTGTGTCTCTCTCTGTCAAATAAATAAATAAAATCTTAAAAAAAAAGAATGAACTATCTAGTATTGGGTTAGAGTCAGAGCCATTGGTCTGAACATGTAGATACAGATAGATATGGAAATATGTGTATATACAAAGAATAGTGTATATGCATATATTTCTTAGCTCTGCTGGTGGAGAGAGCCTAGAAGCAGGAACCCCAGTAACAACAAACCCATCAGCATCTGGATCTTGGTTTCTAATATTGTCCTCTAATAAAAGGACCCAGAGTACCTGGAGAAATGCCTGATTCTAGGTCTGGGGCAAGAAATGTACAAGATGATCCTGAGTCATCTTGTAGGGTTAGAAAATAAGGAAGTGCTAAAAAACAATCAGAATTATAGGGATGTGCCAAAAGTACACAGGAGTCGCCTGAAAAGCTCAAAATGGCCAAAGTTGGATTTGAGAAACAAAATAAATAATGTAGTATTCATGAACATAAAACATTAAGTAGAGCCATTTTAAAATGAGCCAGAGAAGCCATTTCAGAGGAAATGCCTTGCATGTCCAATTTTCTGAACCTTTGAATTGGGCTAAATTACCAGCATTCCAAGAAGTCAGCAGGAAAGCAAATACCCTGTTTGAGAAGATCGATAAAATTGAACTTTTGCCTAGTGACCACTTCTCCTGACCAATCAGGGAAGTACAAATATAGCCCTGCTTCTCAGCACCAATGAACTCCTTTCAAAACAACTTACCTAATCTTCCCCTTTTTTCCCGTAAAATTCCTAAGTCCACCTTCTGTAATCAGTACACTATTTGAGTTTCTCCCTAAATCTATGTACCCCAAATTGCAATTCTTTGATCCCAAATAAAAGCTTTTCTTCTTGAACTGGTTTCTTGTTTTTAGGTTGGCATATAGGATTATCACTTGAAGAATAAACTAAACATCCAGAAATCCATACCGTTGCTCATAAATGATTGAATAAATAAATGGGAGTAAAGAAACGTATTTCCATACTGAAGAATTCTAAATAATTTATGTAAATACTCCCCATAAGGTGGTGGAGCTTAATTCCTAATTCTGGACAAACACCACTTCATCTAGGTAATTCAGGTTAACATCATCAATGATGTTATGTTGATAATATGTAACTTTGATATGATGTAATGAGAATGACACTTCCTTTCTGTGATCCTCCTCCAAAAACGCATAACTTCAATAAAATGAAGAAAAAAACTTCAGACAACCTCCAACTGAGCGACACTCTTCAACATCGCTGAACAAATTGTCAAGGAAACAAGGAAGAAGACATAATGACTAAATGTAATGTGATGTGATATTCTGGATGGGATTTTGATAAAGAAAAGGGACATTAGATAAAAACTAAGGAAATCTGAGTAAAGCATGGAGTTTAGTTAATTACAATGTATCACTATTGGTTCATTAGCCATGACAAATATACCATATTAATGAAAAATGTAACCACAGGAGAAACTGAATAGAAGTATCCAGGGATTCTATGCACTATATTTGCAACATTTCTTTAAATTGAAAATTATTCTTAAAAAAGCCTATTAAATGTTAGCACAAGAAGAAATAGCAATATGTATATTCTTATATCTATTTTAAAAATGTACTTCATAATTAAAACCTTTCCACCAAGAATAGAAAAGTGGAGTAAAAATTCATGAATACTAGCCTGTTGAACACTTACTCATTTTTTCAAAATTCAGGTAGAGTATCCTCTTTATTTTGAAGGCTTTCTTATTGCATGATTTATATTCCTGTTATAGTCAGTGTTACACTTATTGGTATGTTTATTTGTGTCCCTCTGTTTTACCATAAGTTCCCAAGTAGGAGCTATGATTATTTTTCTCTTCATGGTCAGAGTCCAGAAAACATAAGTACATGTAGTTACCAGAATGTGCTTATTAAATGCATGGAGATTGAGACTATGGAAGAGAAAGAATTAAAGACAAAGATGCAGGAATGCCATATGGAAACAACAACCAGAAAATGGGTTGACCCATGCATTCTTTATTAGAATGCTCTTTAGCCTCCATGTATTTGAGTTCTTTCCAACTTTCCTCTTGTGATTGAGTTCTCGTTTCAAAGCATTGTGGTCCAAAATATTCAGAGAATGATCCCAATCTTTTGGTACTGGTTGAGACCTAATTTGTGACCCAGGATGTGATCTATTCTGGAGAATGTTCCATGGGCACTAGAGAAGAATGTGTATTCTGTTGCTTTCTAACTATATCTGTGAAGTCCATCTGGTCCAGTGTGTCATTTAAAGCCTTTATTTCCTTGTTGATCTTTTGCTTAGATGATCTGCCCATTTCATATATGGACATATATGTGTCCATTTCACATTAAAATCCCCTACAATTATTGTATTATTGTCAATGTGTTTCTTTGATTTTGTTATTAATTTCCTTGTATAATTGGCTGCTCCCATGTTAGGGGCATAGATATTTAAAATTGCTAGATCTTCTTGTTGGATAGACCCTTTAAATACGATATAATGTCCTTCCTCATCTCTTATTATACTCTTTGGTTTAAAATCTAATTTGTCTGATCTAAGGATTGCCACCCCAGCTTTCTTTTGATGTCCATTAGCATCATAAATGGTTTTCCACCCCCCCACGTTAAATCTGGAGGTGTCTTTGGTCTAAAATGAGTCTCTTGCAGACAGCATATCGATGGGTCTTGTTAAATCCAATCTGATAGCCTGTGTCTTTTGATTGGGGCATTTAGCCCATTTACATTCTGAGTAACTATTGAAAGATATGAATTTAGTGCCATTGTATTGCCTGTAAGGTGACTGTTACTGTATATTGTCTCTGTTCCTTTCTGGTCTATGTTACTTTTAGTTAGGTTCTTTCTTTGCTTAGAGGACCCCTTTCAATATTTCTTGTAGGGCTGGTTTGGTGTTCACAAATTCTTGTAGTTTTTGTTTGTCCTGAAAGCTTTTTATCTCTCCTTCTATTTTCAATGACAGCCTAGCTGGATATAGTATTCTTGGCTGCTTATTTTTCTCATTTAGCGCTCTGAATATATCATGCCAGTCCTTTCCACCCTGCCAGGTCTCTGTGGAGAGTTCTGCTGCCAATCTAATGTTTCTACCATTGTCAGTTGCAGACCTCTTGTCCCAAGCTGTTTTCAGGATTTTCTCTTTGTCTCTGAGACTTGTAAGTTTTACTATTAGATGTTGGGGTGTTGACCTATTTTTATTGATTTTGAGAGGGGTTCTCTGTGTCTCCTGGATTTTGATGCCTGTTTCCTTCCCCAAATTAGGGAAGTTCTCTGCTATAATTTGCTCCAATATACCTTCTGCCCCTCTCTCTCTTCCTTCTTCTTCTGGGATCCCAATTATTCTAATATTGTTTCATTATGGTGTCACTTATCTCTTGAATTCTCCCCATGTGATCCAGTAGTTGTTTATCTCTCTTTTTCTCAGCTTCTTTATTCTCCATCATTTCTTCTTCTATATCACTAATTCTCTCTTCTGCCTCATTTATCCTAGCAGTTAGAGCCTCCATTTTTGATTGCACCTCATTAATAGCCTTTTTGATTTTGACTTTGTTAGATTTTAGTTCTTTTATTTCTCCAGAAAGGGATTCTCTAGTATCTTCCATGCTTTTTTCAAGCCCAACTAGTATCTCTATAATCATCATTCTGAACTCTAGTTCTGACATCTTACTAATGTCTGTATTGATTAGGTCCCTGGCAGTTGGTACTGCCTCTTGTCTTTTTTTTGATGTGAGTTTTCCATCTTGTCATTTTTTCCAGAGGAGAATAGATGAATGAGAGAACAAAATACTAAAAAAAAATGCTAAAAGTGTAACAATGACCCCAGAAAAATATATACTAAACAAATCAGAAGAGTCCTGAAACAGGGGGGAAAAGAAAGGGGAAAAAAAAAAAAAAGAATATGATCAGGCTGGTGAATATAACAGAGCCACATACTAGATTTTGGGTATATTTTGGTCTGTTAGAAGAAATTGTCTCCCTAAATTTTAAAGAAAGAAAAACTTACGTGTATTGTGAATGTGTATATATATACACATACACAAAAATAAGGGTAAATACAATGAAGGGATGGACTATGACTGCAAAAATGGAAATTAAAGATTTTAAAAAAGGAATTGATAAGATAAGAAGTTGGTTGAAACAAGAATGAAAAAAAATTTTAAAAAGAGAGAATGTGATCAGGTGGGAGACTAAGACGTCATACACTAGATTTAGGGTATATTTTGGTCTGTTAGAAGAAACTGTATCCCAAAATTCTAAAGAAAGAAAAACTTATATATATACAAAAAATAAGGTTATATACAATGAAGAGATAGAATATGACTGTAAAAATGAAAAATTAAAAAAGATTTTTAAAAAAGGAATTGATAAGATTTTGGTTGAAAAAGGAAAAGAAAAATTCAATGAAAAAATAGAAAAAGAAAAAAAGAAATTTTTAAAAATTAACTTTGAAAGACTAAAGCATCATGGGAAAAAAAGCCATGAATTCTATGTGCTGTATTCCCCTAGCACTGGGGTTTTTCAGTTCTCATTGATCGGTAAACTTGGTCTTGGCTGGATGTTCTTACTGATCTTCTGGGGGCGGGGCCTGTTGCTGTGATTCTCAAATGTCTTTGCCAGAGGCGGAATTATCCCACCTTTGCCGGGGGCGGATTGAGCAATCTGCTTGGGTTTGCTCTCAGGAGCTTTTGTTCCCTGCAACCTTTCCTTACAGCTTTGGAGGCTGAGAGTGAAAATGGTGGCCTCCGAATCTCTGGTCCTGGAGGAGCTGAGACCTCGGTGTCCCACTCCTCAGTGCACCCCCAGAGAAAAGCAGTCAATCACTCCTGTCCCCCCAGTCTCCAGCCTGTGACCGAGCGTTTCTATCTCTGGCACACAACCCCGTGTGGAGTCTCCAAACCCAGCAGATTCCTGCGGTGGGATCCTGCACCTCTCCACCCCGGGGGAGGAAAGGGAGTCTCCCCGGATCTGCCTCTTGTTGGGTCCCTGCTGGAAGAGCAGTGGCCAGACTGTGCCGCAGATCATGGTTTATGGCAACCCCAAGCTGAGAGCCCACTCCTCCGCTCCGTCTTTGCAGCCAGCTTCCCCGCTCCGATACCTGGGAGCTCTGCCACACTCAGGCACCCCCGGTCTTTCTGTGACCCCAAGGGTTCTGAGACCACACTGTCCCAGTGCGGGTTCCACCCCCTGCTTAGCCACTGGAGCAACATCCCTCAGCGGAGCAGACTTCTAAAATTTCCAATTTTGTGGTCTGAGGCTCTATCACTTGCCGGTAGTGACTGACGGAGGCTCCCTCCCCCCGCAGTCTATCTTTCTGTCCGTAAATCACCTTGGACTCACTTCTCCGCATGTCCTACCTTCCAGAAAGTGGTCGCTTTTCTGTTCAGAGAGTTGCTGCTATTCTTTTCTTCAATCTTCTTTTGAGTTTGTAGGTGTTCTGAATGGTTTGGTAACTACCTAGCTGAATTCCTGGGACCAGAATAAATTGAGGTCTCCTACTCCTCTGCCATCTTGCTCCTCCCCCCTCCCCAACTTCAACTAAATTTGACCATTGTTTTTAGAAACAAAAGAAAGTTCTTGATTACTTAATCTTTTTTTCCCAAGTTTATATTTAAATTCAAGTTAGATAACATATAGTGTAGTATTGGTTTCAAGAATAAAATTTAGTGATTCATCACTTACGTATAACACCCAGTGCTTATCACAAAAAGTGCCCTCCTTAATGCCCATCACCCAATTAACCCATCCCCCACCCACCTCCGCTCCAGCAAATCTTATCATAAGGCTGCCTGGGTATAGCCAATTACCCCCACTATTAATGCCTTTTTAAAATTAAATGCTGTAACCATTTCAAGATGTCAGTATCAGAATAGTCATTCTTACCCTGATTCTTACCCTCTTACCCTCTTACCCCGTGGCACATGAAATAGATCATTGCAGTAAGCCTCAGTTTACACCACGACTGAAGATAACAGGACTAAAGATAACAAATGAGACAAGTACAGTTGACTATTTTATTCAGCAGTTCAATTATTTTTGATATGTAAGACCCCAGAGTCGCACCCTTCAAGAAATGACAGTTTTAATCTGTGAACAATTAAAAAATAGATTTTTATGTGCAGTCTAAAGGGATCTTCATAACCTTACCATTCAAATTTATTTCTAATCATTTGAATTTATTTCTAATCATTTCTTGACAGAGAAAATTAAAAACTGGGATACCATTCAGGAGGATCCCAAGGAATTGAAAGTATGTTCCATCTTATTGTTTATTGAAACTGCTATGGGTTGATTTTTAAATTATAGTATTTCTATAAAATTAAATTTTGGAGATGATTACTTTAAAATTATCTTTTGAGAAATATTCTGTGAATGGAATTTTATTTTCCCAGAATACCACAATTTTCTAATATTTTCAATATAGAGAAAGTAGAAAAATAATTCAGTCTTTCCTTTAGTGTGTTTGATTTAAATTTGTCACTTGTTATTGAAATATTAGAAAAATTCTTTCAGGTTCACAACTCATGATTTGTACTGTTCCATAAATTTTTAGGATTGTTGTCAAATTTTGGAAAACCTCTGTCAAGTTTCCTTGATATAATGAACTACAAGATTTCAGGGCATTAAATGGGTTTTTGTGCTGTAATTAATATTAAATACTACTTGAATTGAGTGAGGTATTGTAAATTAGTTTGCTCTCAATGTCCTCATTGTAGAGACATAAGTGTTATGGTATCTCTAGTGAGGTTAATATATCGTGTGTGGCAGAATCAAACTTCCATTCTCATTACCAACAATTTTGGTAAAATAAAAATTGTATAGTAAGAACTGAATCATCTACTTACACATCCGATGATTGTCTCCACACTTTTAAAACACGTTTAAAAACGTTTCTCCCTCATTACCCATATCCTTCTGGTGCCAGGCATTATGCCACATAGACATCCATATGTGCTGTGTCTTCCATCCTGCTTCTTTGTGTCATGATGCCAATCGATTTGGCACAGGGGTGATAGCAGTATTTCTCGATGCCACTCTTACACTTAGATGGCCATCAGTGACCGAATTATATGC